>NC_031776.1:20343322-20354895 GCF_001522545.3 Parus major | reverse complement strand
CAAAACCCCAAACCTGAGACATGAAAGTGCAGATATCCAAAAGCACAGATTATTTTATGCTAATGAGCAAACCATCAACGATACAGTATTTCACTTGTTGTGCCCTCCTGGTGGTAGCACAAGATAAATCCAACAGTGTGTTTAATTAACTAAAGGAAGCAGAAACAAATCTCTGTGGGTTAATAATATTTACAACCTAAAAATGAACAAAATAAAAGAAGTGAGTAAATTATGTGGTACAAATCAGAAAAAAATGTAATTAAAACAAAATTTTCATGTATTCCAGAAACTACATCTGTAAAGGTATGTGCAAGCAAGGCACATACCTGTGTGAGACAAAGCACTAAAATTGAAGTCATCACTGATGAGTTAGCAAAAATATTTCTCTAATTATGAAAAAGAATGAAGTCAAACTTCTCAGGAAGAAATATTAGATCTTTTTTACACATGGGAATTAAATCTTTTTTTAATCCATAAAATGCATGGTATCATATGGTGACTGAACCTTAATTCAAGTAGCTCAACAACATGAATAAGAAAATGCCAGGTCCATTTAACTGTGTCCTTTGTCAAATGCCAATAGAGATGGTGACTTTTTACAAATATCCAGTAGTTAAAAATATAAAATACTGTAAGTAGATAAAGCTACATGGGTTGTATTAACGTGTGGTCATTTCACTCATTTATGAATCCTATTCTTTGGCTGGAGACTAACATTTTGTCCTATCCCTTAAAATAGTCTGTGGGTCTGGAAATTCCTTAGAAAGAAATTGGCACAGGCTGCATCAATGGAGAACCCAGAAAAAGCATCAGAGCTTCATATCACTGTGCTAGCTCCAAGGGGGCCTCAGAAATCTAACTCTGTGGGGTATAGAGATGCACTCTCGATAGCATAACCAAGTTGTGGACTGTTTCATAGCTTTCCCACTGAAATGTGCATTTTCGAGTGCCTCTGAGTCCAAAGTCATGTACAGCTCTAAGCCTCAGTCCTGCACCCTTCAGTGGAAAAGACTTCTCCAATAATGAATAGCTGAGGCTGTTGTTGCTGAAACCTTTACTTGCATGTGTGAGACTTGTTCTTTGACCAAATTCAATTTAATAGAGAAATCTATATTCACACAGGGGGCATTAGCATGTTGGGATTAAAATCACAAGTGTTTCCACAGGCCTGTCTGTTTTATGGACTGAAGATTGAATTTTCACTCAGTTGTACAAGTAAATATGCAAGGATGACAATACATCATATTTGAAATTTGCCTTGACCACACATGCACATTCTGTGAAGTACCAAACAGTTCTGACTCTTAGTAGCTTGTCCCCTTCCTGATCTTGAATTTTTTATGCAACCTTTAGATTTCTGGGTCTCGATATTACTGCAGTGTTGTCTGATTTAGAATTTACAACATTTATTGACAACAGGGAAACATACTCCGCCTCATATCTTAATAACTCTTCAGATCCTAATGGTGACCATGATCTCATTAGCCATTGCTCAATGTCTAAACCTTGCTGTTTAAGTCAAATAGACATTTCAGGAGGATATGTAAAAAGATTTGTTAACATTATGAGATCGATTCACTGCAATGAATTTAAAACAGAGAATGCTTACTAGTGTGTGTCACTACATCACACACACACTGCTGTTTATAAAACCTACAAGGTTTTGCAAGGTCCATCATAAGATAACCTCTTGAAGAGAAAAGCAATGATTTGTGCCTATTCAGTACCCATGAAAACACACAAAGAATTACAAGAAATACTTCAACAGTCATGAGTCCAGTTTAAAATTTTTGGGCCAATTTCACTAGTGTGCCTCATCCTGTGATCACCAGCCTCAGGGGTGAGAGGTCTGGTGGTGTATGGAGGCACATCTCTGCTGAGGGCTGGGAGCAGGGAGCTCCCCTTTGCAGGTTGCATGCCCAGCCCAGCAGTGGCTGAACAGGACAAGTCTGGAGGGACAGGAGTGTGCAGAGATGTCTCCATAAGAAAAATTAGGCAGCTACTTGGCATGTCCCTCTGTCCCTGCTGCAATGGGCTCAGCAGAGCTGTCCCAGAATTGCACATCACTGTCCTGAGTGGAGAACACCACCATCTCCAGCTTGACAACCAAGTGCTTCCTTGCCTGCCTTTTATTTTTGAATGCCATTCAAAACATCCTTGGCTACATCCCCAGCAAATTCCATGATCCATTTTTGCCTCCTTTCTCAGTGATCAAGAGGGACAGTTTACAGAAATGAGCAGACCACTGTATGTACATTGATAGTCTAATAATCCCCATTCATTTCACCTGTAAAGATAAAAAAGCTCAAAACCATCAGATGCCCTCTAGTTTTGCAATGCAAATCATGGGGGTTTTTTATTTTAAAAAAATTAACTGCAGATAAGTGTCAACATTTATCTATATGAAGGCACGGATGAAACAGCACACTAGTTTTGCTTAAATTACCATTTATGTACCTGGAAAACACAGACAAATGAATGTATATAGAAGCAATAAATGTAGATCCTCCTCTGCTTTAAATGCCTCTTTGAATTTTCCACTAGTCATGCAAAATTATTTATGTCAATATTTTAATTTCAGTCAGGAGGGGTGGAATCAAAGAAAGAGTGACATCCAGGAAAATTGTTGTCAGCAAACTAGTGACTACATACCATAATTAAGAAATAATGTAAGGAAAGAAGCAGTTTGATCTAAATGCTGTTGTATTTTGTGAGTTTAGTGCTAAAGAATCAAGGATGAGAAGACATATTAAGAGACAGATATTATAATATTCGTAATTGTATAGTATTGTAAGATGCATTCTATACATAACTGATCCTTTCTGTAATCATAAGAATATTAATGCAGCAGCTAATAAATAAAATAAGCACCAAAGGACAAGTATATGACCTTAAAATCCTTACTCAGCTGCCCTATTAACTTTCTGAACACCACTGAAAGTGTGTGTCAGCTGCTTAAATTAAACGGAGAGTAATTAAAATTACACAAATAATAGGTGACTGGGGTCAGTCTCCATCACCCTATCTCCTATATTTCAGAGTATTTTACATTTTTTCCATCAATATGCAATCTTAATTTTCCTTACACATCTTTCAGGTACTCTTGGTTTAAAAACAACTTACCATAAGAAGCAGAGCTTTTGACTGATGGTCAGAGCGCAGGTTTTGTGGCCATACCTTTAAATTTCTTCCCGTAGTGTATGAGTTTATTTCTTAGAATCTTTGAGTATGAATGTACTTAATAATCTTTCTTTTTTAAAAAGCATTTTTAGGAGGAAAAAAAATAAAAATCAGATCTATATTTCATATCTATACCTAAGGTCCCATTTCCCATGAAGATGGCTTGCATTCAACAAATGAGCAAAAGTTACCCTCTTCTACTCTGGAACATTTAAAGTAGTGGGCAGGAAAGAGAGTGCCTCAAAAATAATCCAGACTTTTTACTGTTTTTATTGTGATAAAAGTAATAGTCATAATAATAAAAGACAAAAAACGTGTGACAGGGGATCAAATGCAGCAAGACAAGAGAAAACCAAAAGACAGCAATATCTCCCCATAGGGTCCTGACCAGAAATAGTTCTTTCTTCAGCAAACATTGAGTATTCTCTTAACAACAAAGTCTTTTACTGCCTTTGCTGGAAGTCATTGATAGGTACAAATTATTTAATAATAACTGTGTTGACAATTTACAGGCATTCTGGCATTGTCCAGAAAGGAATTTGAGGGCATGATCTAAGCACAGTGTCCAATGCATATCTTCAGCATTTCTTCGAATGGAAGAAAAAAGTGGAGCTATTTTGTGCTGTTGACATTAGGTATTGATAAGGTAAAGAGAGAAGGGTGAACACAGGTGTCTGTCTCCTTGACAGGGGCATTCTGCAGCCTGCCGAGGCGGGAGGAGAGGAGAAGGGGCTCGTAGCTTTAGGCATCCCAATGCACAGAGGGGTTTCACAGATGCTCAAACCAGTTCTCTGCTTTTTGCATTGCAAGGTCAGTACTGCCTAAAGCCCTGAGTGTGGGTCCAATCCCCTGCAGCAACTGCATGGGTTCACAGAAAACATAAGTAGGGAAGGAAAAAAACCTGGCTATGAAGCTATTATTATTGGTTTGGGTGTAGATAAATATTTAAAGTCTTTGCAGTGTCATATACTGACTTGTTCAAGCTAACAATGCATATTTACCTAATTTTAGTGACATCAGTCTCACTAAATCTATTTCATAACCCCCTCTGCATCTCGAAGTCCCTTTATATAATAAAATTCACTCTACGTGAAATAATGATAATTATTTTTCCAAACAATTTAGCAGGATTGAAAGCATTTTGTTTTCTTCCTCTGCAATCCCACCAATGCAGGCTCTAGGTCAACATTTTTTCTGTTTAGGGAGTGCTATACTCTGTCTTAGGTTTCTGTGCACTCATTAAAGCTCTGGTTCAGTGGGAACTCCAGAGACTTGCAGTGGAGTCCTGCTGTTACGGCTATTAACGTTGTGGCTCTGGAGAGTCATACGGGACATTTGCTGTATTAGACCTGAGGGTAAGCCCAACTCTCTCATCTGGAAGAGGTATTTTGATCAATGGATGAATATGAATGATTCATAAAATGAGCCCTGAATGAGTACAAAAAGAATTCTTACATAATACTGGCACATGAGTCAGAGAAATATGGGCAAATGCAGGCAGAGGTTGGCAGAATGGGCTTTAGCAGTTTCATATCTGCTCCCATGCACTACAGCTCTACTGTTGTCTTTCTTCCTTGAGCTGTATCAGGTACAAGCTCATCCAAAAGTTTTGTTTTGTTTCAAAACTTACACAGCAGAAAATCAGGACATACTAAAAAGACCCCCACAAATAAGAAACCCAGAAAGTCAAACCAAAATCAAAAAAGGCAGGCTGCCACACTATACAGCTGCTTTATATTTCATCTCTACCAAGCAGATGTAAATATCTCCAGATTTTGTATAATGCAAGGAAGCATGGAACATATATTTTACATACCAATATTATCTATTATGTTTCCAAAGTTTTGGACTATGACAAAATCTGCTGAGACTGAAAATCTCAAACCAAGATGGCAGAAAATAAGATTAGATCAACCCAAACCATATAGATTAAGCCATTCTGCAACTCTCTCTCCTCTTTTCTGGCTCTGAAATTGTCCTTTACAAGTAGGTCCATGGAAATCTTATTCAATGATACTGAATTCAGAAAGGATGCAGCAATGCATTTAACCAGCTATTAGAGATTATAAGGGGTAACTCCCTTTTTGAGAAAACTGAGAAATATACAAGTCTGCCACATGACAGAAGAGCACGTCTGTGGCTACAGATTCCTCTTGCTGGAGCGAAGTAAGCTTCCTTCCAAATCATGTCTTCTCCTCAGAAAAGAAGTGACTGGCTAAAATTTACTCTCTCCCCACAACTCGTATCTTTTGTGCTGAGAGCAACTCAGAACAGACCTGCTGCTGTGGAGGGTGGCTCCTTGTTAGGGGGACCTTGGATGTGCCTGGAGGTCACCTAGAGCCATCAGCATCCAGTCACCTTCTGCAGAGACATTCTGCAGGGGGAAAGCCAGCAGCTGAATGGTAGAGTACTGACAGAAGATCTTTGGTTAGTTCTTTGCTCTGCAAGTAAACATTGAGACTTCTCTGGGTGTTTAATTTCTTTCTTCAGGTGGTTAAAGAAACCTAGTCAATATATTCTTCAAATATGTATGGATGCTAAGTGAGCTAATCCCAAAAAAAAGACAGATAGATAGATAGATAGATAGATCTCTCTCTCCACCCCATCTTTTCTTGTTCTCCGTTTATTTTTGTCATTTCTCAGTAAAAGTGAAGACAGATGGGAAATGTAGTTTCTTACAAAGTCATTGCAGGTTAGGATGTCACTGAACTTGAAAAGACTTTATTGCAGTCCTCCTAGAAATTGTCTCTCTCCAATGTTTTCCTACCCAACACCTTCTTGTGATGACTGAATTTAGGAGGAAATTCTCATTTTAAGCAGTCTATTTTTACAGTAACTTATCAAACAGTGGCCTTTAGCTGTTGTTCTGTGACAGCCACTCTATTAAAATCCTGATGTAAACAAGTGGAGAAGGTGAACTAGAAGTGCAGATATTTGCACAGCATTACTGTCAGGTAAAATTTTAAAGATAGGTTTTATGAACCCATTATTTGCAGTCAAGGCTTTTGACTACAGCTTCTGAAATCATTTAAGTAGACAAAGTGTTTTGTCAAAACATACTGCTGGGAGTCAGTATGTAGCTTCTTTTTATGTAATTCAATTTGGTTCTGTTTGCACGAAGTGGGATATCTAGCTGGGCAGCAATAGTGGTGCTGTGTGTGATCACAATATGGTGACTTTCTAGAGTAATTAACGTTAAATGCCTTTTGTTTTCATTTAGTGCTTAATGTATGCATGCATAATTGCAGTGTACATACAGACCTATCAAGGAAGATGCTTGAGGGCTTTTAAATACAAATAACAAAATCCAAAGATTTTATGGTTCTCTTCTTTGGAGTAGGATATGCATAAGAATATATGCTCATTGTAAAATCACAGACCCCTGTGTCCTGTACAGCTGTGCTGACATGACTGAAAGAGATGGCCCCTTTAAAGAGGCAGAGTTGTTTCTGTCCCTTCAGCTCTGAGCCTCATGTGTGAGGTGATGCCAGACCAGACTGCCCTGAGACAAGCTGGCTTCCTCTGCTCCTCCAAGGAGTTGTGGAAAGGCAGCATTGTTAGAGCATGGTGTGTGTTAGACAAACTTCCTCTACCCCAGAACACCCTGTATGCTCTGAGAATGGCTGCACAAGGCACCTTTTGAAGAACACAGCATAAATGTTCCCCAAATATTCACTCAGACTTTCTGGACTTAACATTTCTAGCTCCCATACTTCACCTGGAGAAACAGCAGACAGAGATTGTGACCTGATCCTGTTGGCTGGGGGTTTCCTGAGGGACCAAGCAGTACCATTGGTGTTAGTGTGGTCTGGCATAATTACATGGAAGCATTTCATACCAGCATTTTGGCCTAGCCATACCTTACAGAATTTTGAATAGAACCAGTGATTCCCAAACATATTTTGAGAAAGTTGGGAAAAATTGGAACTGTAACAGTTCCAAATGTAATTTCCAAACATATTTAAATTAGCTACTACTGTCAGTAGAAATAGTGATGACAGGAGGAGAAGATATTTATATCCTTGCACAGTATTAACATACCACTTTGATGTATCTTTTGTACAAATATATGTATGCTATATTTTGGGAAAGTCTAGCCAAATAAAACACATAGCGAACAGCAAGCTGTAATAGAAAAGTTGCAGGACATGGGAAACAGATCTTCTGCATTAGCATATCATCCAAACAGAAATAGATAGATGGAGAAATCTGGGGAGATACAAGAAAAAGAAAGCATTTTTCAGGTAGTAGCAATTGTAAGCATAAGGAGAGAAGTAGTAAAAAAGTTGTCTGATAAAAAAACAATAACTTGGTACAGTAAGATTATGTCTTTTAGTAGTTCCATTCCATACAGCTCTTCCTTTCATGACTTAGTTTTGATCTTCTATACACCGAAACCACATCAACTGTGGAAAAAATGCTCAGGCATTCTTTTCCCAGACATAATCCTACATCTCTGGACATAATTCAGGTCATTCAATGGTCTACATGGGGTAGGGATTGAGAAAGCTAACAAACAAAATAATGTCACAATCACTAATGTGATTACCTATCAAGCTCACCTATGAGCTTGCCTACACAACTATGTAATATTAGAGCAGCTGCACCAGTTAAGAAAGTGATTAGAATAGTTTTCTACTATGTATACCATTTATTTGAAGATAATTCCAACCTTGGTGTAACATGGGTCTGCAAAACTGACCTATTTATAGCAATATCCCAGACTAATATTGTGACAGGACTCAAAAAACCTCCTTCCATGCATCAGTTGAGCCACACAGCTGTAATTTTCATGTGTTAGAAGTTGCACATTCAGTCCAGTATTCCCTTCTTTTCAAAATTAATCCTGGTTGCACCATTTAATCTGCACTGTTTTCTAAGCCAATTACTTGGAGCAGCCTGACCGCTGGTACCACACCAGCCTCAAGTCCTGCTCTGCCACAGCTGCAGAAGGGGCACTGAAATGGCATGATACCAGCTCTGTTTGGCCCTGATCCAGCAAAGCACTTAAACACCTGTTCAACTCAAAATATACGAGTAATCCCATAGAAGACAAGATGATAAATTCTCTGAGCTAGTACCTGCTTAGATTCATAGACTGTGAAAACAGAAGGGAACATCTAAACATCTTGTCTGACCTCCTGTATACCACAGGAGTTCTTCTAATTCAGTTTTGCTCAGTCTTTCCTTTCTCTCAGAAGAAAACAGCCAGCTCTAATGTCTAAATTTTCAGTGATGGAAAAATTAACATTGTTTTGCATAAATGTTTTGCATGTTCCAATGATTAAAAATCCTCACCAGGACAAATTTATACATATTTTCAATCAAGAGTTTATTAGGTCCTTTGGATTCACTAAATTTTGCTGGTATTAATTAACTGGTATGAAGAGGCACATATTATCACATTTCTCTTTTTGTATACATGCTTATAGGCTGCAAATAAATCAGCCCTTAAATTATAGTTTGACAAATTGACAGGCAGTGCTTTCCAGGTTTCTCAACAGACAGCAGATTATTTGGCCTTTTATCAGACTCGTGTCTCTTCACAGACTACTCTGTTATTGTTCCACATCTCTGCAAGTATGGTTTCTGGAACAACACACAATATTTCAGGAGACATCACTACTCACCATAGAAGCAAAATAGATTCCTACTTTTAGTCCTTTTTTTTTTCACCAGGTTAAGGTAAGATCTTTTGGCTCCATGGCCACACTGAAATTTTACACAGAACCATTCTTCACCGCCAGTCCTTTCAGTGTAATTGTTTTCTATGATAAATTCAATCTACTTAAAGTTCCCCCCCACACTTGGTTTTTCCTCAATATATGGTCTTACATTCATTGAAATACATATTTTGATTGTGCCCAACTTAACTGCAACCAAAGTACCCCATAACAGCTTTCACTATTCCTTCACTTTTTATTTATATGCTCTATTCACAGCCTCAGTGTTTTCTACAACTTATTGTGACTCTTTTCCTACATGTCATGAATTAAGATATCAAATACAGTAACATTAACAGCACACTACAAGTGTTCATACTCAGGGATGATCCAGCATTTCCAACTACATTTTGCAACCAGCATCATGTTTAACCAATTTAATAAGTACAGTATATTGATTTTGTCATATTCACATTTTATAATAAACTGTTGGGTGAAATCAAATCAGAACACTGCACATAAAAAATATAATTTCTCCCTATATATGTATAACATTCTAAGGTTTTCATCAGAAGATATCAAGTTATTCTGATGAGATCTAGGTTTCATTAACCCTCATTGATTGGCTTGAATTATGTCACTCTCCTTGCATAATGTTGCAATTTCAATATCACTATTATTTGCCCGTAATTTCTGCATAAAATCATCCACATGAATCCAAAAATGCAACAAAATATTTTTTAGAAAGATATTTAAACAGTTTTTAGTAGAAATTTGAAGAGCAAAGAAGGCAACCCAATGTTATGAAGAAAAAGCCCATTAGCTAAAGATCTATTAGCTTACCCAGAAGTAAGAAAAAGTTTGAAAGGAAAAAATCCAGAAGGACAAAAACAAAACAAAAAAAAAGAGCTGTTTGTAAGGCAGAAAATAAAGAATTATAAAGACTGTGTTAATAAAGAATTAAAAAGAGAGAAGACAGAAAAAAAAGGTCAGTTATCAGAGACGCTTGAAAAGAAAGCTGCTAGTACAAAGCAGAGAGGAATTGCTAGGGATGACAGAGTTTTATTCCAGGTGCTCCTAAGCTAAGCAAAAGATTCCACATTGAGGCACAACTGACAGACAGAAGCACACAAGAGCAAAGTACTGGCCCTGTGTAAGCACTGTTACTGTGTAAATATATAGTAATGACAGTTAATCATGGGTTTACACAGGAAGAGAAGAAGCCCTAGCACATACAGAGTCTGATCTAACAAAATCTGTCCATGTACATAAATCATTTCATCTGGCATTTCATCAACCTTTCATGCACCCTACCAGAGACAAATAGGAGGCAATGCCACAATTGAGTAGTGCCATTGCCCAGCACAGAAAGGTACTGGAAGCTGGCATAGTGAGGACATATTCAGCTAAACCTAATTTCTCTTTCCTGACAGAAGAGTACTTAAAAAAGAAGTAAAAAAAAAAAAAAAAGAAAAAAAGGTAGTCTTTGGAGAAGGACAGTTTTAACAAGATCTTTTCTGTTTGCTCCATCCCCCTGTGAGGGTTCAGAGCACTGGAATTTCTGCAGGCCTCTGTTTGAAAATAAGGGGCTAATGAAAAGGTACATGCATGGCTTGCTACCCTAAACTAGTCCTCCTAGAATGTCCTGGGATTTGCCAAAGCACTAAATGACGTTGACATAGAACACTTTAAGGGAAAAGTCACCTTTTATTCTTTGCTTTTCAGTATTTAGAAATGTAGCTTCAGTTTCCTTTGTGGTTTTTGTATAAAGGAAATTCATTTTGAATAGAGATGGGTCCATTTCTTTAGGTTTGATCTCAATGGATACTGAAGCTGGACCGCTGCGACTTCCAATTCTTGCAATTTCTGGGGAACGAGAGGGCAGACAGGTTTAGATGAAGAGGACAGAGGAATAGTGAAAAAGAAATATTTAACATGGAGAAGAATCTCTGTTGCTGAGAGGAACAGATTTAATGTAAGGCCTAACTACTTCTCTGGGAACTATGTACAATTAGAACTTTTGCTAACAGGCCACACCGACTAATTTATTTTCAAGTCCACCAAATTCCACGGTGCAGTGAAGTTTCCTCATGGCCATTTTAATCCTGCAATCTATTGTGTGGTCCATGAAGGTCAACCTGTTTAGATGCCCTGATGTAGATGGGACTTTGCAGATATAGGGTTCAAGGGAATGATGCTGCTTAGTGGAGAGCTGGGTCCTCAGAGGTCACAGGTAAGACTCATTTTGCTTATATCAGCTCTGCTTTTAGATGATTTTTTTTAGTCATAATAGTTTTTCTAATACATGGTAGAAGCACAAAAAGCCACTGCTGTTCAGGGAAGTTCTGCATGTGCTCAGACAGCTTTTCTTTCTCTGCTTTGGATCTGTTCCTTCCCCAGTGGTAAAGCATAGTGGGAAATCCTATGATGATAGAAGCAGTCGATACCTTTGTAAGAACAGAGAGCTGTCTTTAGCACATGTATGCCTTTAGTTCAATAAACAACCTAGGTTTGCACCTAATTTTCCACTGAATGATCTAATACCAGCAGAGAACTTTGCAGTATGGGACAATGCTAGTCTTTTTAGCTAGACATTTCCTTGACTACAGGGAGGTTTTTCTTCCTTCTAGTGTGGAAGGCAGGGGGATTCTACCATCTGTGATTTAAATTAAGTGACAGCTCATTTAATGTAAATAATTTTCTACCAGCCTCAACTATTTGATATCTAAA
>NC_031776.1:20269340-20342696 GCF_001522545.3 Parus major | reverse complement strand
GGAGAGGAGAGGAGAGGAGAGGAGAGGAGAGGAGAGGAGAGGAGAGGAATAACTAAAAGGAGACTTTGGGAATCAGATTTCTGGCATTATATCAGTATACCCATTTTGGGCACCACAGTTGTCAGAAATAGGTTGATTTTTTTCTGGATACCTCAGTCCAGTAGGTAACTTGCTGAGAAAATGCAACTCAAATTCTGATTTTGTCAGAATGCTCTGAAGTTATGCTCAGAATTCTTTAAAATTGAGAGTTTATTTCTGGCTTGGTCTGTGCAGTGGTACAAGTTTGAGAGAGAGCTGTTCTTTTGTACTTAATGCTGAAATTCATTCTAAATAAATTGTATCATTATTATCTATTGACTCTGGTGAAGGAAAAAACATTTTAAGAAAATATGTTTCAATGACAGAAGCAAAATAAACACTGGTACATATAACTGGTAACTCATTAAATAAGAAGTCCATGCTTTTATCTGGCTCTTCAAACACATTTTAGGCACTTCAGCAAGATTAGAAAAACACTTTTATGCCAAAAAAAACCTCCTTTAATCACTTCTCTTCTAAGAAGATACCTTCATGAAAAGAGGAGAATTAACCTCTTTACTGCCACTACTCCTTTTACCACACACAAAAAAAAAAAAAAAAAAAAGAAAAAAAAAAAGCATTTCTAACATTTCTAACATTTCTAATCCATTTGGTTCTGTCAGAAGGAAGCTATTTTTCAGAAACATTAATCATATGGGAAGATATTTTCAAGCACGTATCTTGCTGGGAAATTATTAGTATACACTAGACCGTCATTAGTCTACTCTAATGGAACAGCAAGAGCCCCAGATTTCCCAAGTGCCAGAGACAAGACTAGTCAATCATGTTCTTTATGGTCAAAGACTACTTTTTTTTTTTTGTAGTTTTATTTGCTGCAATGCATTACAGAGATGAGGGAAAAAACCCCCACTCAAAAACTTCTAGTTTTAACAATTTAGAAGGTAAAAGAAAATCAACAAGGGGAGAACGGGTGAATAAAAGAGTCACCAACCAGTGTGTGCATTCCACTGCACCAGGTACAAAATAGCTGCTGCAGTGTAAGATGACAAAATAATGGAATCATGTCCTCAAAAAAAAAAGAAGCAAAGCTATATATTTTTATATATATATATATATATACACACACATATATATATATATATACAAGCATATTGTGTGAAATAACACAACTCCTAAGAAGGAATTTTCTCCATGAATCCTTCTGCAAATACACCCTACAATACAAAAAAGTAATGAGATGACACAGCTCTTGGGAAGTTTTTGTGGGACTCTCTTCAGGAGCAGTGGAAAGCCTGAAAGTCAAACAGAGGGAAAACCCTTTCACAGTCTGGATCCCACTGTCACATTCCCCAGCCTTAAGCCTGGCCAAGGCCAACCTCCTGCAGAAGGAAATTCAGCTGCTCTACTGCCTCTTTACATCCCTCAGTGGAAAAAGGGTGCTACTGAGGGGGAAGATGACTTCCTATTCCAGCATAGAGAATCTTGTTACCACCTCTACTGCTTCCACCAGGTGGTCTTAATGTGTTCTTAGGAGATAAAGTACCTGTGTCTCATATCTAATTTTTAGAGGTCTTGTTTGCGGACACTGGTATAGTTAAAATAAATAGTGACCTCAGGACTATATCAAATCTTTTCTTAAAGGCAAAAGCTGTTTCAGATTTTTCTCATCTTTTCCAAACTACTCTTGCTTTTCTTGCTCCCAAAATGCAATGAAGTGAAACTGTTTTAGTCTGTTCAGCCCTATCAGCACTGCCTTCACATCCCAGCAGGTATCCTGCTCATTTTTGGGTTTCTCCAGACAGTAGGTAAACTTCTGGATATCTGCCTGACTTAACAAAGGTGTTCTTTTGATGTTTGCCTTTAGGAACCTTAAACTTTGGGTCCTTCTATTATTTTGTCCAAGAAGTCAAGGCATTGCTGTCAAGGGAGATGTTATTGTGGAAATGACAGAATATGTTCAAGGGCAGTGAATAAGTTCCCTTTCAATAAAAGCACACATTATGTCCAAGAACAGTCAAAAGGGTTAAAATACAATCTTTCCAGATAAGTTTCTAGCCATATGAGGCTCAAAAAGTCAAAAGATTTGAAAGCTATTAGTACTTCTGTAGATCATCCTCTTCCAGACTATTTTTTTTTCTGTCTTTTTTTTTTTTTTTTTTTTTTTCTCTCATTTAACTGACAGGTTGCAGTTAAAAATTAAAGTAAAAAGAGACCCTCTCTTTCCTACATACTTTTAATGGAACTGAAGCCAAAATAAGTCAGACTAAATTATGGGAGTAAATGACCTCCCGGGAAGTATAATACCAAATTCTGAAGAACTGTAAAGAGTTTCCTTTGATCTTTTTAGCTTCGCAGCCTGAAATTCAAAATCTGTATTTAATTTTAGATTGCATATGCCAGCTTTTAAGTTTCCTTTCTAACATGATATATCATTTTAAATGATAGGACACCTTTAACTTGTATTTCTTGAAAATGCTGACTATCCTTTCTTTATTCTTTTACACTATAAAAACAGATATAAATATTACTAATTGCAAAAATAATTTGAGGTTGGGTGCTATAATGGATAAACCATTGACCTTCACTTAAGAGACTGTGCCTTCAAGCTCAACCTGAATTTCTAAGTGAAATGACTTTGATCTGAGACACAAGTAACTTCAGTTCAATGCCCTACAGGATATAGATCTAGAAAAAAAGACAAGCTGAGCACTTAACTATATATTCCTGTTACAGTTTAGGAGCTAGACAAAGGATGTTATTTTTCAAATGTGGTAGAAAGGCCTATTTCTTTCTATGGCCACATAGTCACATTGCAAGAAGTGTATTCCTAAACCAGAAATCTCAGAAGGCACAACAAGCTGTATTAGCTCTTGGCTGGAGAATTTTCTGACCTCTGCACTTGAGCACAGACTTTAGATATAGGCAGCTGGAATAATCTCCCTCTTGAGTCCAGAAGAGAGCCACAAAAGTCTTTATGCCTTATGCATTATGAAAGAAGCCACCTTTTTGAGGAAAAGTAAGTTGTATCAGGTTGGCCGGAAACACAACATGAAAGAGCAGCCGCTAACCATTGGACTTACACCGGCAAAGCTCTAGGAAACGTGCTTACACACAGGGCTTTGTTGTGTGTCTGTCTCATGATCAGCCAAACAAAGATATAAATACAGTACAGAATTTTGAAATATTACAGCATTCTGAATTGAATCCTGGGGGAATAATTTGTAATGCATAATTTATCTGCTGAATTTAGTTTCTCCTACTAACAAAACATCCATAAACTAGTCGTGATTGCCTCACACATTATTTTTAAGTGAAACAACTGATTAAAGTTCTCTCCGAATATTTGGAGCTATTTGAGCTAGAAAAAGATAGTTCTAACTCACTGGCTAATTTAAATGGTTTTGTTTCACTTTCCTGATTATGAAAACCAACCAGTCAACCAAGACACCTGCGCCTCAAAGCATTTCTTATATGGAAATCCCTGGCATGAGTAAACAAACACAGTAAAAAGCTCTTAATTTTTCTGCTGTTTTGAAAGGGTGGTGTCTTTTTGACTGTGTAAAAGAAATGGTCTTGAAGCAAGAGGCTGAACTTTCTGGGGTCAATCACTGCAGAATTTAATCCAACCCTTGCTTCTTATCACAGCCCACCCCAGAATGCAGTTACTGTTACCTTCCTTCTACCTAGTGAATTGCTGACAAATCATCTGGCTGGTCTACGAAAAATAGAAGAGATCAAATATACACAAAATAATTTTGAAATTGTATAACCTCGGAGAAAAATAGAAATGGCAACATTGGAACAGAACAATGGACTTAGTCAATGTAAAATTGGGTTGTGCATAAGCCCTTTCACTCACTGACAAGGTAAAACAGATTGACATGCTTTGAGGCTGTGGTTGCTGATAAGAAATGCCATTTGTAAGCCTTTTACTCCCAGCCACAGTGAAGCAATTAAAATATTTAGAAGTAGCCTTCTTCTCCCCATCCAACATGAGGCTCATCTGGGCTTTCTTAGCAGTAATCCTATCTGCCACAGTTCTGGAGAGACAGAGAGACAGACCAGAACCAGAACAATTCTGGAAAACCTCAAGCTGGAGGAGTACAGCTAATAGGGGTGTTATCCTCTGTGCTATTGCTGGCTGCCCAACAGGTTCAGAAGGGAATATTGTTGCTTTTGTTTTATCTGTTTTCATAGATTTGATGGTGTTTTTGTTAATTTCTGCTTATTACAATACCTTACTTTTCTCAAAGCTATAACAAAAGAAACAAGGTTTATGGAAGAATTCAGTTAGGAAAACATCTGAAAGCAATATTTCCAATTCAGAACTAACTATTCTCAAAAGGCCAGGCTTGTCTAGTGCCAATAATCACTTGAATCCTTCTAGATTATCAGCAAAGTTCTAAACTTCCTCAAAGTTTGGGATATTGTGGTCTCAGTTTGCCTCTGAAATGAATATCAAAATGTGTTCATTCAAGATTCCTTATTTCTGCTGTTGCAATATAGTCATCATTGACATAATATTTATTCTATCAGAAGCCAATTTATATTTGTTAATTTTCTATCCATGACTCTAAATATTCTTCCTAAAAAGCAAATGAACAAAAAATGGTCTGATTTTTACCAGAAAAATGAAAAAAAAGAAACCCCAGAGCCAGGGTTGGTTAATTATTAAATTAATTTTTGTCTCTTAATCCTGTATATGAAAATCCCATCCCCATGTAAAACTGGGTGCAAATTCATTTTAATTGCAAAAGCACATCTGTCCAACATCCCTGCACATAACTATTTTCATGAGCTTGATGGGTAGTTTTTACCAGAAGATAACAAAACTGAGCTGGAGATCAGAAAAGATTCCCAGTGAAAGTGCTGGCATTCATTTACAACTCAAGAAGCCAAAGCATTCCAGAACATGCTGCAGTTTTTAAGTGAAAGTAGAGGAGATGATAGAGAAAATCACATTTACATTGTTTGAATAAGTCTGCTGCTGAGAAAAAGGTAGAGAGATATCATGTATATATAAATATGTATATAAATATTAGCAAAACAACAGTATCACATATCAGTTCCCTACTATATACACAAGTGTGATACACCTGGTACTCAGGTGGGGCCTCACACTGAGACTGCACCCTTTTCTCCCAGAGCCATCAAGCTCCAAGACTGACAGAGAGATCATGATTTTTCACATTTTGTATCTACATTCTTAAATAGATAGCCATTGTGATTTTAACACAAGAGCAATAATGTCCTGCCCTATAGGTGAATTAATGTGTATATAAAATATTTGTTTCATTATTTTTACACATAATTGTTTTTTGAGCTGTAATAGATTTTTGACAAATTGAGAGCTACATAATCTTAGGGTCTTAGTGGCAACCAAGGACCCCTATTCAGCCACTATTTTCACTCTCAACTCTTTCTTCTACATTCCTCCAGTATTTTAAATTAAAGATTGGTAAATTTCTTCACCAAGAAGCATGTAGAATTTTGCTGTTACATAAGCTTATGCAGTGTCAGTCCATGACATTTGCATTATTCTATTTGTTTCTGACCTTGTTCTTTGCTACATGTATGTAAATGAGGAGAAAGTTTTCAAGTTGTCTCGATTCTCCTCAGAGTGTGACTGCATATGTTTGTACACACACTGGTGTGATAGGGCTCCTGCCTTGGCTGCGAGAGCTTTCAGGTGCTGAGGTAATGCAAATAATAAAAACAATCTGACTTGGTTTATGTCCTTGTATATGTGAGTGTCTAATTAGTATTCAAGAGGCATTACTCGCAGCTGGATGCAGGAATATATATTGTATGCCAAATTTGTGATTCATACTGACTAATACAATATAAGTAATAGACTCATTTATTTATTTGCATTTAATTTAAAAGAAAAAGAGTTGTGATCAGACTTGTTCAAGATTACATCAGGCCATTGTCCCAAAAAAAAAACCCCACACAGGTGTTCATTGATATGAGTTAAAAGATAGGGTTTGTAAGTTGGAGGGCCATTCTTGCCTTGTGCAATTAAAGGGTGTTATAAGTGCATATTAGGGAAGAATACTAATAAGGACCCACATTTTCAATGTGCTGAACTCTCAAGTTAGGAAGACCAGTGAGAGCTGCCTAGTTTGGCTCAACTGTACCTTAAATGAACATTTGTTTTGTAGCAGATCTTTAAATAAACCCAATGGACTTGGTGATCATTTCCAGTGTCAACTTTTGACATACAGCAATGTAGCTAAGTATGCTCAAGAGTAAGAAAGGGTATTTATTTCAGCGCTGGCAAATAGTGGTGGTTGGTCTGTCTGCAGATCCAAATTAGGCCATTTTAGGACTCAAAAGCACTGTGGATTTTTTCTTCCCTTACTGGTTAATGATCTTAACTACTCATTTGTTCCTAAGAAAGGAAGGCAAAGGATGTGTCTTAGGCTCATAGTAACTTCAATTAGTTGTTAGTAAAAGATTTTATCCTGGTTGCAAAACCAGAAAAAAAAAAAAAATCTTTTAAATTAATTTGAAGATGCCTACATTTAGAGAATGGCATTACTTTAACAGGGCTATGCAAATGAGTCCAATTTAGCATCTTGTATTCAGCTGGAAACCATTGCTAAATGATCGGGATAGCCAGTCACAGATATTAAAATGAATTATATCTAATCTGAATTTTAGTCACGCTACATTAACTAATAGAAAGTTATTAACATTTCAAGAGAAAAAAAGCTTTTGCCTGCAAAATTAACAGTGGCTGAGATGTGACCTGTGAGCCATGCAGCCTGATCACTGTAATGACAGTGTAATGGCATATTTACATTAAAATCTCTGCAGCTAATATGTGATTCAGAATTGGACGTTAAGTCGAGGATTATTTAGTCTGGCCTGTTGGCCTTTCTCTAAGTAGTTTTTTTTTACTTCAATACAAATCTGAAACTTTTCATTTCATGACTATTTATGTGACTAGTTTCTATGGCTATGTCTCTCCATCTTTACATCAGCTGCTTCATGTGGCCAGCTTACTCTTTCATTTTTCCCTTCCTTTTTCCAATATATTTATCATTTGCTGCGGGCATGTACAACTTCAAGAAACCCACATTAGTTGCAAGCCAGTCAGGAAAAGGGAAATGTTTTTCTGCTTCATTTTTACTGCTAATTTGCTTCAAAAGGCACTATGTTTTAATGTTTTAATTCCTGTACTTTTTAAATATACAGCACCCTGGAAAAAATGGATAATTCAAAGGCATCTTTATCTGGATAGAAGAAAACGTGTAATTATAAAGCTATTCTTATCCTTAGCAGGCATTGACAACCTACTGCAATTTCTCCTGCTACCAGTTAATTTCTACCAAAGCAAAGGCTTGAAATTTATGTGGCAATATCTGTATCATTTGTGAAATTTGTGGAACACTTCAATATATGAAATTGTTTGGCAAATTATTTAAAAGACACAGCAATACTTTAAAAATTGAGAAATTTCAGTGAAATTAAGAAGCTGACTGGATAAAAATATAGCTTTCATTTTATAATTACTGCATTATTCATAGAAGTCCAGTTTAAAAATGGGCTTGAGTGGGCTTTGTTGGTTATTTGTACAAAACCAGGAGATTTTCAAAAAGGCTCAGATTCCAGATGGACCTTCAACACTGAAAAAAAAAGGCTGGATACATTTTACTAATGAACCTCCTTTTTATAAGTTCAACATTTGATTTAATTTTTGCATTAAATGTGTGTTTCCTTGCAAATTTCTATGAATCTATATACAGAAATTAATTTACTGTGGAAGATACTTTATTTTTGTGATGAAATTTTAAATAAAATGCTGAAGCTAAAAGCAGTAAATAATGACTGAAAGCATATATCTTATATATTCCAGACCTGTATATGGATTTGCAAACAGCAACAGGCCAGTATAGAAGTGTACAACTTTTATCCAAAATAAGGAATAGCGTTTTCTCATAATTAGGTCTTCAACATGACTGGTATTTCTACAAATTTTGCACTTGATGGTCTTTAAACTCAAAAAGAGCTAGCAGAGCCTCATGTGACTCAACTTTCTCACTGGTTTGTTTTCTCTTTACAAAAGGTGTGTGTTATGCTTCTTCTTCAACCTAGACATATGTCAATCACATAACAGTCGTGATATAAATGCCATCTCACCTCCATTCCCAAATAAGAAAAAGAGAATTAATACAGAGACAGTAGTTTGACAGACAAGTATCTATCCAGATACAGCTCACTAAACAGATTTGTGATGAACACAGGTGCTTCGTTTACTCCAAATGCACAGCTTCATCATATTTCTGAAATCTTTACTATGATGTATTCAAATAACAAATGCTGATTGAAGAAATAACTAGAAATGTGGTCTAATGCAGCAGTAATCTTAACTTCATTTGATATTTCTAATAATCTCCTAATATCTGAGTTTTCTGTTCAAAATGCACAGATGATACTGACCTCAGAGCCAAAGATGTCCTGCTTTGTGGTGCCAAGTGTGCCACAAGTGCTGTAGACCCCATGGCTGGAAGATTCTGATGGCAGTGGGACCAAAGCTGTTTCCTTGATATTATGGGGCAGCCACTGGGACCCTTCAAAGGCATCTGTAACTTTCCTCTTGTCATATTTTAGACGTAGCAAAGTACATGAGAAAGCTGTACCTATCTGCAGGACTTTCTGTTCCCTTTTTTAAGCAGATTCAATGCTGAAAATTAGACGAGGCCTCTAAAAATAATACTAGGGAATTGTTCTCTGCTATAGCTGCAGGATTCAGTTGTCCATTTTGCCCAAAACCCAGCATGAAAGCCACCAGCCCCATGCCCCTCAACCCACTAGGGACCTGAAATTCTCTCTTACTATTGCATTTGGCTTTAAAAATTGTATTCCCTAGTTTAGTTTGGGTTCTTTTTTGTTTGTAGATTTCCTGCAACGATTGCTGTAATTAATATTACTAATCTGAACATTTACTGTGCCAAGACCACTTCTTTACACCACCAGGGCAGCACACTTTTATTTCTACAACTGTAGTACTGTTATGTTTAATTTCAAAAGGCAATTGAATTATCTAGAAACACAGAGCAAGTAAAAGCGAAACTTCAAAATCTTTCATCTCCAGACTGGCTCAGTCTGTGGAGAGTAGGAGAGGCTAAGAAGACAACATAGAGAGGCATCTAAACAGGAAGGAATGAGCTGGAAACTCTGGATGCCGTGTCTGACATGATGTCACACATCAAAGAATCATTCTGAGAAGGCAAGCAAAAGCCTTAAACCTGTGAAGCAAATGATCAGCTCACCTTCCAAAGCATTGCAAAACTTAATCCTCATTCTGAAGGCTACAAAATTGGCAGTGCCCCTAAACAAAGGTAAACAGCTCAAAACTCTGGATTGCTACTAGCAGCAAAAGCTAAGTGATAAACATATGATCCTGTGTGCCCATGAACTGCCCTATGCTGTTATGAATGCTGAGCTGTCTTGTGCTTTTTTTTGCTTTTGACTAGCTCTTCATCTATTCTGACCACTACTTCAGAGTGTCATTTCCTTCAAACACTCCCTTCATATACTTTTTTACATATTCTAGTATCATTAGCTCTTGGCTGGCTTGCTGGCTCTTGCCATATCAGTCATACATAATTAAATTGTAAATAATGTATCCAGGTGCTTTTCTTATCCTACACAAATCCTACAATTTGGTTTTCTCTTGGTTGCTCTCTAATTCTAATTTTAGTGCTGGCAGTCAAGGGCTAGGCAAGGATATCATAGATTGCCTGAGACATGTAACAGGGAGACTAAATCATGCAGCTTAACAGATGCAAGTATCATAAACATATAGAAAAATAATTAACAATTTAAATAGTAAAAAATGCCTTATGGCCACTTTGGACTAGCCTTATGGAAAAGAGAAGGAAACAGAACTTGAAGCTAAATGTTAGCAAGCTACTCACTTAATAAATAGCTTCCTAATTCCTCCTTTGTTTTCTATGCTGTCACTGTAGCCATATAAGGCAAAGTTTCTGTCCCCAAGATATAATAATTTCTGTAAAAAACAGGAGAATTCAAGTAAGTAAAAAGAAAACTGAAAATATATGGGGGAAAAAGAAGACTCTTATGCACATTCTGCTCATCCCAGAATTATTGCTGGGCTCTGCTCTTCCCTAGTCAAATACAGAAGAAGAGTCAGAAAACTTGCAAGCACAGTAAGGACCAGCACCTTTTGTTCCTGGGCCTCAGTGAGGAAACATCCATTAAAGCCAAGAGCTTGACCCCACAGAGCCATAGGAGATAAGGGATGAGTGAGCCCTGAAGTCATCATTGCCACCTCTGAAAGACTCCTCAGCTGTGAGGAGTCCACAGAAACTGCCCAAGCCATCAGGAACCATGTCCAACAAGCTGAAGACTTAAAAGGTAAAATCCCAACTGACTAAAAAGATGGAAAAGACAGCAAAGACAATGTAAGAATTTATTTGCAGTCCTCAAGTGTCCTGTTCCTCCCAATGTTTCTGAGGAGGAAAGCCTTACCCTGAAACATGAGTTCAGGAAAAAACCCAACCAAACCATCGCTTATAAAAACAAACATCCATGGTTTGCTCCCTGCAATGCTCACTCTCTAAAATCATGACATTAATGCTCATTAACTCTAAAACCTTTTTTCAAGCCAAACTTCTGAGGACAAGTTCTCGCAGCAGTCTCTGATTCACCATCTGGGTCATGCATCGTTTCCCCTCTGCCTATACAAAACATCTGTAAGCCATAGCTATGTCAAGTCTTGGTAATTCAATAAACACAGCCACTTCTTTTAATTAGTTTATCCTTCTGAACAGGCTCATGGAAGTGACCAAAATTCACCTAGGACACGTTGCATTCTTGAATGTTAAAATCATCACGATTGCTACTACTGGTAATGTAGCAAGGGTATTCCAGTGGTCTGTTGGCATAATCATCATACACCTGACTTAAAATATCTGTGATTTGGAAGCAGAATATAAAAAATTAGATTAGAATTCCTCCCCTAATTCTGGAATAAATTTCTATAAGTACTACACAATAAAATTTAGATAAGCATTTGCAAATTGTACTGATCAACTATGTATCTCATACCACACTACTTTTTTCTAGTATTAAATTTAGGCCATTCCTAGTGTTACTGGGCAGACAATATCAGCAAATACAAACTTTTGAGCTTAAAATTTCTTTTAAAATACAGTTTGACTTTGACCTTTACAAGGACACTTCATGTAAAACTAACTCGCTTACAAACATTTCAGTTCTAAAATGTTAATGCACTACAAGGTTAATTGCTCTTATTAATCCATTAAACAAGAACTGTATGCCCTTTCTTATATTAACCATTATTTACTTATTTCATTCTTATGTCCAAAGTCCAAAAGCTCTTTGTTAGAAAAAACTAACAAAGAGTTAGCTAGACCTTAAAAAACTTTGACTGGTTTCTATTTGTGTGCCTTCATAACTACTAAAAGTCTTGGCATGGAAAAAACAAATGTGGCAAACAGGGTGGTCAGCAATTTTTTGAGATCACTTACTGAAGCAGTGCAAGTCAAAGAAGCGAACATATCTCTTTTTTTTTAGTTAAAAAAATATTTCTTTTTTTTCCCTTGCCTGTGATTTGAGAAGAAGAGAGGAGATTTTTATGTGCATATGTAGCAATGGTAAGCAGCTGTAAAAACCTCCCACCCTAAAGATTGATGAATATGCTTCATTAACACCAGCACATCTGAAAGACATTTGACACTTTGGAAGACCAACTATGGTTCTTTAAAATGACCCAGATGAAATGCCTCATAATATGATTATTAATGGCCATCTTAGGAGCCTCTGGTGCCTTCTCTATTTAAAAAGTTATAAAGCCTTAACATCTGATTATACCTGACCACAGTCTAAATGTTTATTTTGCTAGGAAATCTGGAACTATACTTGCATGTGGAGTTGTGTGATCTGTACCAGCAAGATTTAAAAAGCCTTTCTGAAATCCACCGTTCATATTCTTTTTCTATTTATGACATTAAAGACTCACCACATCCTTTGAATATCAAACAATAGAAAACCACAAAGCAAATACTTTGTGGCCATCCCATGCCATATTTATTGAATGGCTGTTAAGAATGAGTACATCTGTGTATTCATTAACATCTGGTTTTGGGTGTAGTGCAAAGAAATTCAGAATCTGAACCAATTGGACATCCATCTTTCTGAGTTCTTTGACGTCTGAGGCAGCTCTGGATGGAGGCCATGCACCTAGTGCTTGTAAAGGGAGAGCTCTCCTCCATGCAGCAGTGGCATGCATCAGTGGTCCAGGTGGAGGGCCCTACGGGATGCTTGTCTCACACCCCTGGAGAAAAGACTGGCCTCCACTAATACACGTAGCACTGAGGACAGCCAGGCAGACTCAGGTAAGCTCAAAGGCTTTTGTCCATTCAGAATGAAAAGTACATTGTACTTGACAATAAACCTGCCATTTGAAACCTCAGGGGTTTTAATCTTATAAATAATAGAGTTCAGAGAAGAAGGGTTTGTAAGTCTGCATTGCACTGCCCAGAATTCAGATTTATGTAATGCACTCAGAGGGACGTGGTGCTGAAACGCATGCAAGTGTTAGGGCATTGAGAAAGCCAATATTGCCCAAAAATATGCAATGCAACACTAATATTTCTCTCTGTTATGCTGTTTTCCCCAGCTGCTGTGAGAACATCTGTCACTCAATGGCAGGTCAGAGCTACCCAGTCCACTGCATGCACCAGTACAGCTTTTTGCCTCCTGTTGAAGATGCTGTTAACTAGCATGATGTCCACACCAGAGGAAACTATGTAAAATGAGCCAAAGAAGGTGCACATTACTAATCTCACACAGTTTTTACTCATTAGGGCAGATAGCAACTTCTTCTTTGTATGTACCAGCCTACATATCTTGAGAAAATTAGAAAAGCAGAGTTACTAACTCTCCTGCATCGAACAAGCATTTGAAAAGGTTGGTTTATAAAATATATAGAAAGAACTGAGGTTTAGAAATGTAATAACAAAGGGTATGAAACTTCAATTACTCTTCTTTGATCATCAAGAGAAAAGTTGCAGCACTTCTACTGCAAAATGAATTAGTCCCTCAAATGCTTTCAGGCATCAAAATAATTCCTACTGTTTTAGGATATGAAAGATTGCTCTAAAAATTCAGCAGTATAAAAAAAAGAATCTGTTAAGCACATTAAAGTCTATCTTTTTCTGCAGGTGAATTCAGAAAATAGGGTGCATTTCTTTAGCTCCCTATTGCACTTTAAAAATGCAGAATAGTAAAATGGCAAGCATGAAGCTGTCAGGCCATGCAGTTTCACTGTGGGGAGGTTATCACATGCAGCTTGGCTGCCTTATTCATTGCTTGCAGCTCTTCCAATCAGATAACCTTAACAAACATGGTGCTATCAATTGCCAGATGTGGTACTTGCTACGCAGCATCCAGTTTTTGACAGACTAAAGTAGAACAGACAATTCTTCTCTTTATGTAATCAACCATCAGTCACACTCTATGAGATTCACAAGGAGTATCTGGAAGTGCTGTCAAGTGCCAATTAGTGATGTTGCTAACCCAAAAGGTAAAGAAGATTGTAGAAGAAGCAGCCCAGTATAATTCCCCACTCCAGTGTCCTTAAAGTGGGCTATCGTTTATTAATGTACTCCTACAGATGAAAGAGAAATGGGAGGTCAGTGATTCCTGTCTTCAACAATCTTCTGCAATCTTCTCATAATGAATTGTAAATAATATCACTATCAACCTCCTCTTCCTGCACTGGAAACCAGCACAAATGGCTCTGCAAAGCCAAACACTGATAATTCTGTTCCTCAAGACACAAAGCCAAAGGCCACCCTCTGTCCCCTGCCTGTTGTGCTGTGTGTGGGTCTGTATTGCTGGGGCTCATCCTTTCTGCCTTGCCACATCCCCCCGCTCCCCGTGGTTTTGGGGTATGTTCACACCATGGATATGCAGGGCTGAAATCCTGAGCTGTTTATCATTTGAAGACAATCTGAAGATTGATGAACAATCAATGGAAACATCTTCCTCCCTCTCAGAGCAATTCTCAGCACAATCTGGCAAAATGTCATTATCACCTAATATGGTTTTATCATGAGGTGCTCCTGCTTTCAGAACAGCAAATGATTTTTACAAGGTCAAAAGCAGAATATCATGCCTGGGTGTTGGCCATCTTGAACTGCATAATGAAGACACGTTCTTCAAAAGGCAGCACTGCTCTGGTGCACAGAGAATACCTGACAAGCTTGGATTTGAAGTGACCAGCCTAGCTGCAGCTTTTCCTTTTAAGGGTTACAGTATCCAGTAGTCAGTGTAGATACAATGCATTATTAATTAGCATATACAAATCCTATTTATATTACAAAAGCTTGCTTAGTGAAGGGGACATAATTCCTGTTATTACCATTCCAAATAGCAGAAAACAAATATTGTCTACAGAGCTAATAAAAACATAAGAGCAACAAGCCTGGAATATATTTGTACCCTACATACTCTTTTTTAAACTTGGGACCACTATTTTTCATGGTAGATTATATATGCTAACAGAATTTTTCTGAGTGTACCTATGTTTCTGAATGGCAATGCTCTGAAAGAGCAGTGCTGAAGAGACATCATATGGATGTATAATACTTATATACACAGCTATTGTATATGCAAGAGGCTTGTGACTTCTTAAAATATACATGCATGGAAGGGGTGCAAAATTACTTCAGAGATGTCTAAGTTGGTGCAGGAATCCCCAAAACAATCTTTTATCAAACCAGCAACATGTATGTACAGTCATGCTCCAGAGTCCAATGAATCTGTGGCATCTCTCCACTACCACTGGGGCAAATACCACTGAAAACAGAAGTCGTATAAACTTTTTAAAAAGTTGAGCAAACTTTGAGCTTTTTCATGTGTTGGATTCTACAGGAATGCAATGAAAATCTGTTGTTAATGCAGGAAAGACAAGATCAAGCTGGCAAACTATCTCCCTGTGTCATAATTTAGCAAATGAGCAGAACTATTCCCTGGAAGGTGCCAGACAATTAGAGGACAAGTCACAACAATGACAGTGTTCCTAGCCAGTGTGAATACTTTGTCAAGGTATGGAAACAATTTACAGTGTTTTCAGAACTGTAGTTCAGGTCAGTTCATTTTTATACTCTCTCATATGGTTCTGCTCCTTCTATTTCCAGAGTGAACCCTATTTACCTGGACGGGTACGGCAGAAAATATATTGTTTGCAGAGAAAGTGAGAGTCATCAATAAAGAAAACTTCTCAAGATAGGTATATTGGGTATGTGTATAGGCTTGATCTGACAAGGGAAGAAAATGGCAAACAACTTGTTTTCTAGTTGAGAGGCATCTGAGAGCAGAGAACCAGTCAGGTGCTGTATCATGCCTTCTGGAGACTCAGCAATAAAAGTATTGTTTGGGTGGAGAGAGCAAATAAAAGTGGCTTCCAGCCACATCTTTGTCTTTATGAATCTGAGCCTGGCAAAAGACCAAACATCATTTGCACCAGGTTTTCACTTCCCCCAGGCCTGTAAAGAGAAAAAAATCCATTCAACCTTTCCATGCAGAACTGCCAGCATGGACGATATCTAGTGGTCATAGCTCTGCTGTTCCCTAACCTGAAAGCAGAAAGGACATATGCAATTAGCAGCAGAATCTCTGTGCCACACCACTCATTATGAATCTGGGCTTTCCTCACCACAAATGAGGTGGTGAGCCACCTTTCACAGTGGCTCTCACCCACTGAATCACAGCAAAACAATGCTCCTCTTGTTCCTGAGCACAAACCTCCCACCCAAAATACTACAGCTCTTACAGTCACCCCTGGGAAAATAATTCTTTCCATAGTAAAGTTCAGGAAGCCTAAACACAGTATAATGTTTGGTCCAGGTCTACAGTAGATTAATACAGAGCATCCAAAATGCTTAGGAAATGGGATGTTCTTTCCCCTAACAAATTGTTCAGCATGTTGTCCATACTGAAGTGACACACTAGGTTGGAGTTTCAAGCTTTTGGAAGGCAGCCATGGGAGACAGAAACCATATGATGCCAGAGTGGATTTATACTCGTTAACTTACATGAGACTGGCACAGGCCTCTAAATATTAGCCTATGACTTTTGCAGAAAAAAAACAGGACTTTGGGGTGTTAGCAGAGCTTTCATTACTAGCAGCTGCAATGGATTAATCTTAGACAGGGAACTACAGTATTTAGTTAATGATGGAAATGAATAATGGTTTTGCACCTCTTTCAGAAAAAGTGAAGTTAAATGCAAAAGCAGAATGTCTTCTCTGAATGAAGCAGCACTGAAAAATACTTTTACATTCATGTGACATTGAGAAACAAATGACAAAGAACTTTCCATTAATAATTTAATTTGGGGGCCAAAGGGCCCTCAATAACATCATAAGCATATAACATGGAGACAAGTTTATTCCTGAGATAAGCAATCACAGTAGAATTTCCTTCAGCATGTTTGAATTTGTCTTTATGGAATGCAAAATTTACAAAAAAACATAAATAACCGATAGGGACAGCTGCCAACCCACCTCAGACCATCCTGACTTTATGCTGAGCACTAGAAGTACAGAAAAGTGAAGCTCTGGAACTGGAAAATAGCATATTACCAGGAGGTTCTGAGCATCTCCATCTCCCATGTCTGATGGGATGATACAGAAACAACACAGTCATCATCTGGCAGGATCATTAGAGCATTAAAATTCAGCCCTGGTGTCTAAAACAAAACATTCAAAGATGTGATTTCTGAGGAAAGTTTAGGCATCCAAGTTGAAGATCCAGATTTCTTTTGTGGTACATTCTTACTACTGGAAACAAGGATTTTTAGCAGAAATTATGCAGAGCTGAGGTGATGTTCAAATCTGCTAGGGAGTGATGAAGAGAGACTAATAATGCAAAATCATATTTCCTATAGAACTAACCTGTGCACACAGAGCCTCCAGTTAAGCATCAAGATGTAACCCTCATTCACATTCAGCAAAACCCTCTGACTCATAGGCACTTTGTTCCTCGAGGGCTGGACAACTGGATTACTCTTTATTTTTAAAGATGGATGGTGGTGATGCTGCTGCTCATCTTTTATAGCAGTGGTTAAAGCACTCACCCAGAAACTGGTGAGCTGACTACGGTTCAGTGACCTCCTCAGTGTGAGGGGGTTCAAATCTACAGCTCCAGCCTAGGCTCTGACAACCAAGTTAAGCCACAATTGCTGGAGATTTGGGGAACAAGGGCAGAGAAAGGAAAAGAGGGGGGCAGTCTGCTTCCTGCTGAAGCTGCATGGCTGTTCAACAAAGAATGCAAGATTTATAGGGTCAGAAAGAAAGAGAATTGGAAAAAAAAGGAGCTTAACTCTAGACTAAATGTGAAGGCTTCCTCTGGGGAAAAAAAAAGTCATCCTCGTCAATGTTTTTAATATTGTTAATTAATTTAGTTTTAAATAGGATTTTACAGTGATGTTTCCAAATTTGTGAGATAGAAACATTTTTATACAATTATAAAATTTAATAAAAATTTCCATTTGCAGTAAATGCCTGATGAAAGGCAGTGGTGGGATGGATGTAGAGCCACATGCCACTCTGAGTGTCACACTGCCCACCCCAAGGGCTGCCCCATGTGCCAGGGCAGTGTGTGCATGAGATGTGGGGATGTGCCTTTGGACTGCAGTCCCCAACAGGCTCTCTGATCTCTTCCTGCCAGCTGAAGGACACCTGGAACACAGGATGCCCTAAGACTGGGGGCCATCCAGCTACACCAGTGCCAAGTGCTGGCCCTGATTACTGAGATTCATCACTAAAGGGGGTGCAGTAGTAGCTGTTACAATAGAAATCCAGCAGTGAGCTTGGACAAAGGGAATGAAATTGTAAGTGGAGCACTAAAATCAGGTGCTTGCTGAAGGCAGTCTTTGCTGGGAAGAGGAGCTGGACTCCTTGGTGCAAGTCTTCTCACACAGTGCTGCCTCTGCAAGCTCTACAGAGGACAGCAACAGGAGAGAAGTGTAAACAAGAGGAAATCTAGAAACAGACAAATTAAAAGAGTGTCTAGTTTCTTAAAGCAGAATAAAGCCTACCCAGTGAGATTGGTGTCTTGAACACTTTTCAGTGCATTAAAATACAGTTTTGTTTTGCTTCTAGTTTCATTCACCAGCCAGTGAGTGCCCTTAAAAGAACTTCCTAATTTCTCACTGTTATTCAGTCAGTTAGTCACTATTTGGGGCAAAACATTTAGTGATGTCATAGGTTTACTGATGTTCTTTTTAATTCTATCTCTATTTTATTTAATCCTCAAGAGTTTGGAGATCAGGAGCTATGCAAAGAATCGCTCTTTGTGAAAAGCTTGCTTTGGTTGGCTGTCAGTGAATTTGTAGCCACAGCAAAGGCTCTGATACACCAGGGAGAAAATCATGCTTTTACCTAATCTAACCAAACCAACCTTGGTCAGATTGATTCAGTTTCCAGCCTTGGCTCTGACCTCACCCTTACCCTCAATCCTGCCTCACTTTCACACTGAGTATTTTATACAGCTTCTATTTTCTCCCTGCATAGCTCCTACCAGCCCCCCGCTGCCCCCCCCTCCCCCCAATTTCTATGTTCTACTCATCAACCAGTGCTTTAGAATCTTCAGGCTGGATGGGCAGGCATGCGGTGCTGGCAGGTGGTGTAGCTGTTAGGCAGCCTTGTGTATCACAAGAGATCTAATGCTATCAAATTTCTTTTCCCCCAAAGACTAAAGAGAGCAAGCCTTTGTAAGCATGCAGGAGGGGGATGAAAACACTTTGTCTCCTGAGCAGCCAGCCTTTGTCATTTTACAAATGAAATCACTTTGGAAATTTAGAGAATTAATATCATAATGAAGACGGGAGTACCCATTAGGGTGGTCTAATGTTGCTCTGGAGATATATGATGGATGTCCAGTTGCTGTAAGCCCTTATTTGCAGAGAGTCACCTCTGTAGTTGCCATTATTAGGAAGATGTCTGAAGCAGAGGATCAGACACAACCATTGCAAGATGAGATAGTGTTTGACTGGTTTCCAGGGAACCGAAGGATACAGCCTTAGTTGTACCTGTCACTATGGCTCCCAGCTTTTTTCCCCCCTTAATGTCTTTTTTAGCTGTAGGAAGTTTCTCTTTAAAGATTCACTGCTTCTCTAATAGCATGAAAAAGCAGGAATAGGGACATAAAAAATGTTACCTGGACTGCAAAGAAGCTTCCGCTTACTGCAAAACAATTGGTATAGTTCATCATCAAAGGATTGCAATATGCTGCACTAGCCAGCTTTTGCAAATAAAGATAACCACGAGATCTAACTTGTAGTGTATTACTTATAGTAACTGGAAATATTCACCTGCTGTGTCCACCTCTGGAGATACCTAACGCACTGTCAGAGCAGTGATGCCGTGATTGCCATTCCTGGAAATTCAGCCTCAAGAAAGTAGTACTTCCTGGAATTATCTTAATGGGCAATTGAATCATCATTTCTAGCACTCCAGCATCTTTCCCAGAAGGACAGTTTTCCACAGGCAATGATTCCAGTTAGAAACAAAAGTGAATATCCAAACTCCAATTCTTTTCCCTTTCCGACTGCTTTGCAGAGAACAGAAGCTTTAAGCAGATGTTAAAATTGGGGAGAAAGGCACCTAGGACATGAGGCTGGAAGGTGTCCAGTATAGTGATTTACCTGCACTTCATTTTATAGTAGCTCTTCTACCCAGGTCATTTATTTTCTTCCAATTATCTGTGTTCCTTTAATAATTCTCTACTGGTCACTAACATTGCTGCTTTGTAGTGTTATTTCCAGGGAAGCTCAGGTGCTGGTGTAAGTTGTCATAGCTGCAATGTCTTCCATGAGGATTTACACCAGTGCAGTGCCTGTGTTTTAATAAAATCAGGTTAAATTCAGTAATGTCTAGAGTTTTTTTTCCCAGCTATGGAGGTATGCAAGGCAGCATGTTGTTACTAACCTTTTCAAATAAATGTGACATGACGAGTCCACACTTTGCTCTATATATAATCAGTACTGATTTTGGGGAATAATCAGTGGTAAATAAATTGAGTGCTGTTGAAATACACTTTGTGTGTGTTCTCATGAATTACTCATGAAACAGGGGTTACAAATTTCTGACTCTGATACCCAGTATTGGATACGTACTGCTTTAATTTTTAATTTTTTTATTTTTGTAATATATGGAGATAGAAGACATTTGGATTTTGTTTTTATGTGTTGGGTTGTTTTGTTTTGGGATTCAGGGTTTTTTTTTCAAAATTCTATTTGTTTCCCCTGAATCTTCAGTTTAGTGGCTAGATTCACCTTGGTGGGAGCAAATGCAACTCTATCGATAGCACTGGAATTCTCTCTGCATATGTCAGCAATGAATTTGTCCCCATATTTATTGGAAATACCTGAGCTGCTGTGATATGATGTGGTAAATCATGCTGAGAGCAAATCAAACAGACAGGCTGTGGCTGCATCACTATTTCATACAACTCAGGTCATAATGGACAGGACAATGCTGTGGCGTGAAATTCAGTGCTAAGGAAAATACATTCTTTCTAACCTTTTATGAAAATACTCCTCATCCTTTAAAGGGCGACTGAGGCAACACGGCCACTGCTGGAACCAGTGCAGGAGCATTTAGAAGGCAAAGAGAAAAACACCACTGCCCAAGAGGAGAACAAGCTGTCTGCAGATATTCCCACGCTTCTGCTATTCCAAAATTCCCATCAACTGTTGCATACATCTTCCAGAAATAAAGCTATTCACTCTTACTACAGTAGATGAAAGCAATGCAACACTCCAGTCTTCGAGCCCAGCAAACTATAAATGTAATATCAGACGGAGAAGAGCTAATGAAAACAATCACATTAAACATAGCTCTTCAGTGCTTGGTGCTCAATAAGTGAGCAGCAGGCTTTCTCTGTCTAGCTTACAGAAAACAGGAGGTAGCAGTTTGCAAGGAGCAGCGTTTTAATGTGATTGGACTATAACAGACAATCTATTTACAGCATGCTCTGGGGAGCTTATAAACAAATGTTGAGTAATTTCAGCCAGCAGTAATTACCCTTGCAGCTGACAAGGATAGCATGATACTTTCTCCTTCACCTTCAGCCCAGTCCAGAAGGCACTGTACACAATGGCACTTCTAATTATTTCTGCATTTCTATGGCTAAAGACCAAAGTGTGTTATTAGAGAACATTTTAGAAGCTTTTTAAAAGCTTGTTTATTGGGACAATTAAAAGTCATCACTATGACAGCAAATAAAAGGTTCCATTCCCAGGCACGCAGTTGCAGCTGGGGGTCTGCCTGCTTACCTTGTAAGCCTTGTCTACATGAGGCAAAATTTACAGCCACCCCTCACTGCTGCTAATACCAGTTCAATGGCATCGATGCTACCAAGGTGGGGAACCTTCGAGGGTACAGAGAATGGGGCTTTGTAAATATCATATTATCTAATTCTGATTAGAGAACATTGAATAAACACAATACTTAAAATGCTGTCCACTCACCTTGCTCAAGCTCCCAACACAAACATAGTGGGGGTGAAGCCCTTGTAGCTGTAAGAAGATATTTCTGCAGAGTGCCTGTGGTGCAGTCCAAGCTTCAGACAACATGGCATTTTGTCTTATGTTGAAAGAAAATCAAAAGCATGTTCTAAAACTTTCATTAGCACTTAACCATTGTGAAATACAATGGCTTGGATTTTTTTTCCCAGGCACCGGACACACAAATAGGTGAACTCTGGGCTGGAATTGGCTGCCACAATGAGTCAGTAGGAATGCAGGGGCAGAGGCAAAGAGAGATTCGGGCTATGCTGGGGTCAGGGGACTGGGGTGTTCCCCTCTGCATTCCTCCCACTGCTGGTGATAAGCCCTTTTCCCTACCCACGGCTATGTGAAGGCAAATCTAGATCTTTCAATTTCCCCAAATCCTCAGTAACCTATGCAATAATCCAAAAGCCATCTCCCCACTGTTACAGAATACCCCAGAGCATTCAGGCTATGTTCACAGACATTTTGAATCCACAGCACAGCCCTCTGGCTCCTCAGGCACCCACGGGCACAGCCTGCTCAGAGCCCTGCTTTGTGCCCAAGCTCGCTCCTTCAGAACTTGCAGAAAGCACTGTGATACAAGGGCGAAAAGCCTGTCCAATCCTAAAATGCAGGTACTTTTTGATCAGTAATTTACAGAGAGACACAGCTGTGCCAACAAAGGAGGGAAGGTCTCCAGCCTCAGGGGGACCTCAGGAGGTTACGCTGTCCTGAGCAGTCTCTTATTTGGCCCAAAGCACTGTTTTCCCCCCCAGTTATGTCCTAAGTACTACATGATTTTCTGTTCACACTGTGTGTTTTACTGTGAAAAGCACTACAGCTATTTTCAGCAAGTATTTTTTTAAATGTACAAACAGCTACTCATAGAGAGTCATCATTGGAGTGATTGCTGTAGGCAGTGATAATTAACGAAATTATCGAGTCACAAGACTGTTCACCACAAGAACTTCTATTTAACATCGTAATACAGTCATATAAGAGCCAAACTATCCAAAAGTAATTGGGAGAGGCAGTGAACTGTGATGTGTGCTGGTTTGCAAACACCACTGCACAGTTTGGTGTTCGCCGAGCTCCCATCCGCCTCAATAAATTCAGTTCAGGTTCCTGCTATAGGAATTGACAGCAGATATCTAATCCCCAAAAGTGGATTATTTACATTTTTTTATATGTTACATTGCATTACATCCTGTCATGTTGTATCTCATCACAAGCAGATATAATATTGCATAACATGATGTGACATGATGACAGACATCAGAAATGGTTTTTGTTGTTTTGGGTTTTTTGAAGATTTTATACCTACTATCCAAAATATTTCTGAGTGATTTCTAGGAAGATGGAGTGGCTAAGGTGAGTGCCTGGCTTACACGTTTGTCTGACAGCTGCTGCACTGTCTCGCCCAAGCATTGTTTAAAACCACCTTGTTTTGCAGCTTCATGAAACCTCAGCAATGCAATTTTACATGTATTTTGCAAATATTTTTAAAAGATTCATTAGGAGGGAAATCAGCAGAACACATGTTCAATAACAGCACAAACCGACAACAGCTGCTGCAAATTACCTTGTCTGAAAGGAACCCCAGCAATGCATTGCAAACTTTAACAATGTACTCGAGCTGTTGATTGCTCGCGCTGCCGCTCGCCACTCATTTCTGAGACACAGTTGGTGGAGGAACATTAATTTGTCCTTGTTCTTGAGACTGGCAGGTGTCACTTTGCCCAGTGTGGGACGTGAGTGACAGATATTTTGCAGCTGATGAAATGAGAATGCAGAAATTCAAGAGTGCCTCTGGGATTTCAGTGGTCATTTGTGGCCAGCGCAAGGGCAGGGCCCGCTGCCTCGCCGGCGCAGCTCTGGCTGAAGCTGCTGTTGCTGCAGGCTGCCGCAGATCCACACCATTTTAAATAATATTGGTATTATGAAGCCCTTCCCACACACACACACACTTGAGGGTATTGTGTGTGCTTCGCTTCTTTCTAGGCTGATACTGGCTGGGAGATTGTTTTAAATGTTTGTTGTTTTTTTTTTATTTCTGCACTATGCTCAAGCCTTTTTCAAAAGGGTTTTACCTGCAACTGCTATCTTTAATTCTTTGGATAACATAAATAGAATTTATTAAAAGTGATACATAAGCTAACCTAGAGGAAACTGATTAAAAACAAGAGCAGTATTAAAAAATGCAATTAATAAAATCCTCTCATGATCCAGCGGTTAGGAGGAGAGTGGGTAGAATTGCATCAATTGAAATGTTTCTTTCATCTAATTTAAAAAAAAGAAAAATGTACAAATTCCATGTACAAATGCACAAAGCTTAGTGAAAATAAAAAAAGGTACTAGGAAATGAACAGCATTGCAGTGTTAAGGAATTAAGAATGTGATTTATTGAATTTTACCACTATCCTGCAGTTCACCTTTATCTTTCCTTTAAGTCTTAGAGCATTTTCTTTGCAAGAATACAGTGGCTGGGAGTACTAGCACTGTCCTCCTCCTTCCCCCAACCCACCACCCCCCCCCCCAAAAAAAAATATTTAATTATGACTACAAGGAAAATAAATTGTCCACTGTTGAAGCCTCTAGATATTTTCAACCTCAGTTTAAATAATGCTGGAGGTTTTTTCTATTCAGCAATTTTATGTGAACAAAAAGGGGAAGGGATTAAAATATTCTGTAGTTTCTAAAATACTTTTTATACAAAAAAAGAGTGCATACCAAAAAGAAAACAATTCTTTATATTAGTTTTTTCTTTAAACTACATATTATTTTAGAGGGAGTGATTTCTGAGAAAACCCAAAAAATTCAGGACAGGGAGTAATTTTGTTAACTGTGTTAAATGTAGCATATATAGAACAGTGTAATCCATAGAGCCACTAACAGCATTTTCAATTGTGATAAAACCATATTAACATATTTGCCTCTTTAATGATTAACTGTCTTTGAATATTAAGAGACTTTTACATCTTATTCACACTGAGAAGACTGAAAAAACCCTGGGCTTTTTCTCTATTTTATAAGTGAGGCTTCGTTTGATATGCATTCTGATTTTAAAAGAACCATAATATTTTAATCGATCTCTCTGTAAAGATCATGATTATTATAAATGAGATACAGTCATGCACATCAAGCCTGACTGGTAGATAGGAGGTCATGAGTCAGGAATTATATGAAGAGGGGAAGTAAAAACTAGAAAATTTTCCAACATGATTGTTTAAAGGAACAATTATGTACATTGGTACATGAATTCAAGACTTCAGCTACATGCAGAGCTATTAGCCTTCATTTGCTATTAATTTCCTTGAAACTAACCTTGAAAAAATATCATTTGCAAAAAAAATAAAATTAAACCCACACATTTATTATAACAAACATGTAATTTCATACTGAACTCTTCACATTCATGAAACAGCTGGCATTAAAAATCATGGCAGAGAAATATATCTGATGAGAACATTGATACAAACCTAGGCTGTGAAAACACTGGTTAATGTCATTTGACAAATGTCATTTTATTAGAGATAATTACTTATGTTAAATAATTTGAAACATACATAAAGATGTAATCTGATGTGATACAATATAGCCCTTTAAATATAATTCATTATCAGAATTGGAAAAATTATTTAGAATAGATTTATTTTTTATACCAAACATCTAGTCTCCCCAAATCAATACTATTTTGTTTATACCCATGTGCAAACACACACAGACACACACAAACAAATACCTCTGCACATTTTTCACTTGATATTTCCACCCCCTACTTGCAAGTGCAAAGATGCACTGTTATCCTTTGGAAAACAAATATTTTCTTCCAGGTGACATGCTTCTTTAATTAAACTGTATTATTTATAATGATCAAATATAATTAGCAGTAACAAGTATTTAATGAAAACAAACTGCTTTCCTTTCAAATCTTTCCAACCCATTGTACTTTAAGGCCATAGCTTCCCTCAGAAGATCACTGTATTACAACAACCAAAAAACAAGTATATGATTAAAAGACTGTCAGGTGCTGCATCGTTTCAGACAGATGAAAATAGGGAAGGTAAACACTGGAGATCCCAATTCATGTCATGAATTCATGTCATGTACAAATCCCATCATTTAAGGTATCGCTTCCAAAGAAAGAGTAGTGTTAGTGGTTCAACGTGCTTTAGAGCTGTCTCTTAACTACCCCATTTGATATTATCATACACTAAGACATTACCTGAGTATCTTTGATTATTACTGAGCGAGATGAGAGGAATGTGTGCTTTCACTGGACTCATTGACAGCGAGGTGCTATAACAACTCTCCTGTAATTAATTGTGAGTGAAAGGGGGTTTGGTTTTTGCAGCCTCGTAAAACTTTTCCCACATGGCTGAACCCACGGTCAGGAGACGTTAGGCAACATTAACTGCCTGCACATTTCTGCAAGGCTCTGGAGGAAGCGGCTCGGCACTGGGGCTCCAATTCTGAAAACCCTGGGACACAAGACATCAGCGTCTACCTTTCATCTTAGCTGAGATTTGGAGAGGGTTCAGACCACAGAGGCTCCTTAATTCTCACTAATTCATTTGCTTTCCTGATTCACTTGGCTTGGGATAACCTGCGAATGATAATGAACCTGTAAGGGGAGCGCTTAGTCCCTCGCCTTTGAATGTGCTCGGCATGGATTGAGGGCTTTCTGTGAATCTTGCAAGAGGAAAAGAATCTTATTAGCACTGATTGCCAGTCATGAGGTTGCCTCTAAAAATTGCTCTTGTATTTTTAACTCTTGCTTGCTTATAACAACCCCAGCTAAGGAGAGAGATGTGTTGTTTACACATTGAACACGACATTGTTCTCAACATTTACTCATTGCTCTTTGCAATTTGATCTAATCATAACACGTTCGCTTTATGTGTGTCATTACTACACCACTATGAACACTTCATCATTTTTCCCATGATTATTCTACAAGTTCATAACTGGCCAAGTCCTCATCTCTTCACCCCCAGCTAAACATCCTCTTTGCATAAATGCATGCTCTCTAGAATAAAGGGTCTAATTTCCTTTTTTTCCTTTTCTTATTAACCATTTTAGCAGAGCACAGCTGTACTGCTTTTTATGTTTCTAGGGGATATCTAGTAGAGTTGTTGTTGTGTCATGCTGATTCTTATCTTTTTTTTTTCTTTAATAAACATATTGTGGATCTAGATACAGAAAAAAAAAAAATCAAACTCTGGTGAGAATACCTAAAAATAGAACAGGAAAAAGTGGCTTATTTTTGTTTCTCTTTGACAAATAAACATACTAAGATTTTTTTATTACTATTTTCCATTCATTTATGTGAATTTAGCTGACTGTACAGAAGAAATGAACGAAACCCAGAAATCTGTGTCAGAGTGATTCAGTTTAGATAAACAAATTCCTTCTCAGGTCAGCAGTTGCTAATGGCTGAGGATTCAGTTTTGCATAGGTCCTTGTTATTACTAGAACCAAATTCTAACTCCTGACCCAACCCTGGGAGATCATGAGCAGCATGTTCTGCTCTGTTCATGTCCTTAAAGGTATAGATTTCTTTATTACCCAAATCTACCAAGGATGATTTACAAATGGGCAACCCATCCTTTCTGCAAAAATGTATTAATCTGCCGTTCATAGCTGTTTAATAGGACCTATGTGCAGTTCTAGAGAACCAGTGCTTCAGCTTTGGCATTTAGTAACAAGACTGGCATCAGCCAAGAGAGCCTTATACATTTTCCACATCTGGGACACCTACCCACCAGCTAGAAATGAAAGATGCTTTGCTCAGACAAAGATCAAATCCTCTTGTGATGATTTATTTACCTTGTGTCTAGGTGGGGGTAGTATAGTGTTTGACTAAATAAAGACAATTACTTCCAGTTTCAGCTGATGAAATAATTTCCTAAAATCCTCTTGAAATTTGATCCTGATGCTCTTCCCCTGATTTGCTGTTACCTCAAAAAATCTCAAGGTAACAAAATATCACACCCAGTTTCTCAACAGAATTCACCAAAAAGGATAATTATGAGAGGCTGCTAAAATTCAAATTTGAACTGAAACTTCTTGTGTGGAAATACATGTTTCTAGTATGTTGATAGGCTCAACTTTTCTTCAAAGGGCATGAACAAGAACTGATCAGCCAATGGAATTCATGTTACATGGGAATTCTAAAAGTTTGACATTTGCTTGTTGAATCATAAAACATTTCTGCAGGACAGTTACCAAAAAAATCCCAACTTGCTTTGGAGATATTGCACAAAAATACCTACTTTTTGCATCAAAATGTCAAAACAAAACAATGATTTAGGCTGCTATGTTTCAAAATGTCAATTTGGTGCTCTTAATCAGTATTTCAGCTGTCTGTGATGCATAAATTTGACTCAGAATTTATTTTAGAAAACTTTATTGAATTTTACTTTTCTATAATAAATCACAATTTTTTGTTGGAATAGTGAAATAACTTTTTTAAAAGCTCCTCACAGACAGTTTTTTTCTGCCTGTATATATACACTTTTTCAATGCATAAATATATAAAATAAAGTATATTTCACTCAAATTATTAAGAAAACCCAAACACTATGAACTCACTTGAAGTGTACCATAGGAAAAAACCTCAACCCAACCCTGTACTCTCACCAAAATATGTCACTCCCTTTTTCATTAGTAGTTAAACCTAGGTAAATAATTACATTCCTGTCTGAACAGCATGTCTCAAAACTCTCACAATCATCTTAAGAAGAGGAGTTCCATAAGAAGAGTCCTGCCATGAGCTAGAAGAGACCCAACAAGGATTATCAAAGTCCTGCTCCTGGTCCTGCACAGGACAAACCTAAGAACCCCACTACGTGCCAGAGAGTGTTGTCAAAGCCGGGCTGCACCTCTCGTAGAACACCTCTGCAGACTGTAGGAAACACAAGAGCATTCCTGGCTCTCACCAGTCTCTTACTGCCCAGCATGTTGTTTATTTATCTGGCTGTTTTGGTGTTTTTTTTCTGCCACTGGATCTGCTTATTAAACCTTCTCTGCTAGGACAATCTTCATTTATAGCCCCCCAGGTTAATTTTAAGCTCATGCAAAGCCCTGGAAATTTTGGAACAGGATTTGGCTGGGTCCTGCTCCTCTATTAATCAGCAATTTCCACCACGTTTTCCTCACCATTAACTTTCACTCATAGCATTTTCAAAAATTTTGCACAATGTTGAACAGTTTTACAGCAATAAAACACTGCTCTTAACTAATCTATTATCCCTCTATGTCTGAAAATGTGAGTGAAATTGGAAAGTGGAACTCACAGACATTTTTCAGCTCAACTTGCAAATGTGCTGGAGAAGAAATTATTTTCTTCTCTTACACTCCAGTCAAAAAGCATCATTTGGCAAGTAACACTCATTTACATGCATTTTCTATTAAACTTTTCTATCATAAAATATTGCCTTTATGATCCAGACACATAATTTATTATGCAATGCACCACCACCATCATCACAGTGAATTGCATTTTACGTGTTTATACTAACAGGGAAGGTGATCGGCTTCAGCCTCCTTTTCATTATATGCATCATTCATCCTCCACCACCAAGATCTCCGGATACTGTAGCATATCCATCATTATCTAACTGCCAACTGTTTTCAGAGGTTCCACTGCTTTAAGCTCATTATTTCTTTAGATTGGCGAATCTACAGAGGATCTTTCCAAAACATACAGCAGTCAGCATGGCACATGTATACAGATGAATGGTGGGGGTTTGTCCTTCACAGTCTCTTTGTACCTCTTTTTTGCTCCAGAATTGTAGCATGTAATGAGCAGAAAAATGCATACTTATATATCTAAAAATAATAAAAATTTGAATGGCCTTAAAAATAATAACCAAATAGTGGGGTCCTTGTGTGGAAAGGCTTCTGTGGAAAAATCTTGTATAGAGATTGCTCAGTAGTTTGGGGTTACCATCTCCTTATAATGCAGACTAAAGCACATAGACAAAGAGCTCTACTAAGACAAGGAATTTCTTTCCTGTCCCCATTTACCTTGCAGCATTTAATTTAATCAATAGCTGAATGGGGAAGAGGAGGAGAATTTGATGGTTCAAGAGACTGATAATAGGATATCGAACCTTTCATCTCTGTATCATTGATTCAACATAGGAATTGACACACTGGATCAGAGCAGTGGTCCATCTCCTCAGATATGCTCTCTGACAGTGGCCTGCACCAGATGTGTTTCAGGGAGAGGTGTCAGAAACACTGCAGTAAGCATTCATGAAATAACCTACCCATAGGAAAGGTTTCTTCTTAATTCTCTTTATAATTTGGTTAATGTTCACCCTTAGGGTAGTCTGTAACTCAAAAAAAACTTTTAAATCTTGTGGACTGCAGCATAGATGATGTATTTATTTAAATACATATCTAACTGAAGTCTGCATTCAGATGAAGTCTTGGTCACCAAGTTGCACTGAGTTACAGAGAAAAATTATGTATTGCAATAATTACTAACTTCACTTCTTAACTTGTCATCTTATTAAATAAATAACCTCTTCTATACACTGTGTACCAAATTATTATTAGTGGCCCATATAGTTAATCTTCACTCTCACTTAAAAAAATTAAACTTTTTAATTTGTCTTGAAATGAAGGGCTTTTCATGCTTCTGATCAATTACACTGCTCATCTCTATACTTCATCTATTTATGATACGTTCTCTTCAAGGCAGGATAACCACAACTGAATATAGTACTCCAGGTCAGGGCATACCACTGATTTATTTAATGACATTATAAGATTTTGGGCATTATTTCTCTCCCAATCCTTTTGTATCCTAACAGTTTGCTTGCTTCTTTGACCCTTACTCTATACAGAGCAGAGACTTTCATTGAACCATCCAGCAGAAGGCACAGGTCTCCTCTTGAGTGACAATAATGATGTATTTGGATGGCTTAAATTATTCCTTCTTATGTTACATTTGTCAACACTGAACCATTATCCTGACCATTCTGCTAAATTTGTTAAATTTTACCAGTTTTCTTGCTCTTTTTTTGATCTTGAATTTTCTGAAATATTTGAGTTTTCTTTACTGTCTTTTTTTTGTGTGTATGTGCGTTTACAAGTATCACATGCATTTTCCTTAACTAAAGTATAGGAAAAATAAACCAATTTCTGCTATGAAGTCTGAAAATCCACCCACATGTATATACATGCATACATTAGCCCTCTATAGATTCACAATGTTTTTTCTTTGCATTATTCTCCTTTATTTAAACAGCTTCTAGTCCCTTCTTGTGTCTTTCTCTCATGGCTATATCCTAACATTATTTTCCAAGGAGATTTTTTTCCAGAAATTTAGTTAAAAAACTTTTTTTTGGGCTGACATAACACATTCTGGTAGGTTAGGAAAAAAATGAGCTTTCTTTATGTCACTTTCTGTCACACTGTTATGTCACTATTATATAACAGGAAAATCACGATATTATCATTCTGGTCCTAATTTTAGGTTAGAAAGAGACATACCAAGTTGGCTTTTCTAGAAACATTCCTGAAGCAAACAAAACCAGATTCTGCATTTGCAATTTTATCTACAATGGCTGTGTTTAATGGGACATCATCTCAAACAGTTTTTTCTTAAATACTGCTCCAAGTCTCATATGGTTTATCAAGCAGTACAATTATGAAGGCAGTTGTCCTTGCTGGCCTGAGTAAAGTAAGTTAGTGGTCTTGATTCAGGTCTTAATAAAATGCAAACCAAAATCCAAAGAGATTACCTTGTTGGTAGACTGAGCAGATTTATTCTGCACAAGCACTACAACAAAATGCACAGCTCTTTAACTGAAGAGGGTATCTGGTCCTTCGGTATTAGAATTAAGGAGTTTTGGCCCCATACTAAACAAAATATTTTGCCTTTTTTTTCTGAGTGCTCTCCTATGTGAGGAAGCAGAAGTGCTGAGTCTACCAGGCTTTCAAATACTCTTAACAATAATGGTATGACGTTAAGTATGTTAACTAGACTGCAGGTGGAGAGCTTTTTAATGTCACTCTGTGTCTAACACTGTCTAAATTGCTTTGTATTTGTTTCTTTTGTAAAACAAAACTCTGTAATCCAGGACCTACCATGAACGCGCTGTTCCAGCTCTGTGGACCCAAAGGCCACCTGAAGACAGCAGCTTCAGATGTTCACAACTCCCTGCCTTCATTCTCCTCTAGACATCTCTCTGGACTGATGCATTCAGAGCAAACCCATTGGCTGGAAGCAAAAAAGACAGTTCAGTTACACCCCAGATTTGCATCACTTCAAAGACGCTGAGGATGAAGGAAGAGTCTGTATCTGCACCCTTCACCCAGCCGAGGGGAGATAAGAGACAAAAAGCCTGGGATGCTCCGTGAGATCGTGTTCTCCCTCTTCCAGCATCAAGCCTTTGCAGTGCACACGGACACCAGGCCAGGAGCTAAGGGTGCAAGGCATTTCTGCTTTAGGTCTGCATACACATCCCTCACAGGCACCGGTGGCAGGATGGAAGATTTAACCCATAGCAAGGGAAATGTACATCATTCTCAACATTACTCATGCCAGAAGTGTTTTCAGGTTAATTTGTAAAAAATATGACCTGAAAACCTGAGTTTCAAATGAGACAGTTATTTTAAGGCTTGGTTTACTAAACCTAATTTATTATGTGAGATAACAGAGTTCTGCAATCCACTGTATGGCTTCATGGCTGAAGTTAGTAATTCATGTGAATAATGCTACTAAAAAAAAGATGCTATGTGATCAATCCATAGCAGTCAGTCATGGTTCCTAGACAGCAGCTATCTTGACTGTTTTTCCTGCAGCACAGAATAGCAGAGAGGACTAGTTATCTCAGCTGCAAATATCTGAGTTACAGGAGCACAGCTGGAACATCACGGCTCCCTACCCCTGCACAGCCTTTCCTATAGCTAGAGCAGCATGCTACTATTGAGGGCTAAAGATGAAAAAGTTTTTTAACTTGCTACTGACATGCTTTCAATAAAGCATACTCTTGTCCTTTAGCATTTCTAAGTCTTTTTGGTATTTAAAGCATAAATGTAGCATTCCTGGATGCTACGCTTGCTAAACAAAAGAAAAAAAAACATTTTCATAAAAAAAGTAAAGCACTGAAAATACACAGAATGCACTGACAGTGCCAGACCCAGGGCCAGATAAAACTGTACCCCTGAACAGCTGGCCACTCCAAAAAATACTTAATTCCAATAGGGTAGAGTAGCAGATTGGACGAAAAAAATTATTTCTTTAAGCAAAGAGGAGAACAGTTCTCTCATGCACTAGGGCAGAAAATGATACTCTGTGGGAGTCAGAAGGTAATTTTTTTCCTTCAGATAAGATGTTGCACAACTGGCCAAGCACAACTATGAATGATTTACCTACAGTGCATAAGGTATAAGATATTGCATTTAAGTCACAAGCACTGGTCAGCTCTTCTGCTGTGGCAGCTGCTCTGTCTCCTGCCTCCACATTTTACATTTATGTGGGTAAAAGGTACTAAGATTCTTTGGAAAATCAGCATTAAAAACACTTTGAAACATGGTCTGATATTCTACTCCAACTAAGTGCTAGGATGAATGCATGAAGACTTTAGGAAGAGGTATGAATACTGTGTTTGCATTTCAGCTTCAGTAAACATCAGGCACAGCTACAAAGGGAAAGAGTGAACTGCTACAATTGCAATTATTTAAAGCAAAAAATAGTTCACAAATGGAGTAAAAAAAGTAAGCAACTTACTTTTGTACTCTGTGCCTCAAGGGAATGCATTGTATCTGTATCTCACAACATGCAACTCCTGCAATTGGTTGCCTACAGTAGGAAACACAAAATTAGATAAGGAAATGTAAACAGAGAAAGATAGATTTGGCAGTGAATGGGGTCCAGTAAATATCTAGCTTGTCTAGTACTTTATCAAGTATATTTATAAGTGCAGAGAGAAGAGTCAGAGGCTAAAAATATTTCAGGAACCTTTCCCAAAGCTGAATATTGGCAATGGCTGCGTTGTGGCATTATCTAAAAAAATGCTGAAAAAGCTGAGAAGCCTTTCCTGCAAAATCTTGTAAATCTCTGGCTAAAGAAATCACCTTACCCAAGCTGTGGAGGGTCTGCCAATAGCATCTTCCTAATAAACATAGGCAAGTGCACGCCTGTCAAACTCACAGCCAGGGCTGTCTGCAGTACTTGGAGGAAAGAGTCCCTGCAGCACAGGGTGTTTGATGAGAAACCCAGCAGCATCCTGGACCTCGTGGACAGAGCCTGCTGGCACTGCTGCCCCATGGTACAGCCAGGCAGATGGAGGCACCAAGCTGGAGGTGGCAGCAGGAGCAGGGATGCTACAGGGAAGGTGGCTTCTCAATAACATTTCTGCTTCAAGCAACTTGTCAGCAGTCAAAGTTTCAGGTTCAGGGAGCTGTGGCCTCCTGAAAACAGCTGCAGGACTGATGTAACTGTTAGCTTATTTGGCAAGCTCTAATATACGGATGAGATGTTATGAGGCTTGATAAGGAATTCTGCCTTTCTGCATGCAAAGCAGATTGGCTGGTTTAGCGGATTTTCACCAATTTCCCATTGCTTCAGCACAATATAAGGATCCTGGAAAAATCCAACAGACGATAACCAGTTTCCTGTTTTCCATTTTAAAAGCCTTTCATTTCTGATGTGTTAATAGCTTTCATTCCAAACATTTGCTAATGTTCATACATCTGAAGAAATCACAGTAATTTCTTCCTATTTCATTTGTAGCTGGGCATGAAAAATGAATTGGACATTCTCAAGACTAAGCAGCACAGAAGACGAGGACTTTTTGGCACAGTCAATGACAGTAAATCTTTGTCTTTTATCCTTCCAGGTGGAGAAGTATTTGCGCCTTTTTTCATGTTTTAATCAAATTGCAGACGTCTCAGCTGACAGACACTCCCCCTTTCGTGAGCCTCTTTCAACAGAGGTATGGCTTAAAGATGATATAACCTCTTAATAACCTTAATCAGGCTATTTTTCATTATGTTTTAATTCATTATAATCCTAATAAGTCTGTGGAAATCTAGAATTAAAATTTGTTTCTTTAATGACTTATCTTTAAAACATTAGCTACACATGGAATTAAAATATTATTTACTGAAAAGAATCAGATGCATTGGTAAGACAAAACATTACCCTGTTGGATCTAGAGGTTTTATTTAGGGAGAACAAAACAAAATCCATAAGGAGCTGCCCTTTCTCCTCAGCCTAAGCCCAGAAGGTAATACTGATTTGTTACTAACCCTTCAAGTCACTATTTCATAGCTACTCCAACATCTTTTGGCAGCACATAAGATGTCCTGCTGCGTACAATTAACCAGTGTGCTGCTGGGGCAAGTGGTACTACAGCTCCCAGTGTGTGCACCATGGTCTCTTTGTTCTTTGTTAAACTACTGATCAATGAGGTCTCAATGCAAACACAGGGGCAGTTCTTCCATATACTTTGGGTCAAATGCTTGCTATAGGAGCCCACAATAAAAAAAAATTTCTGCACTTAGACCATAAAACCCAAAATACCCCAAAGAAAAGAGTCTCAAGGACTGCCCAAAAGTGGAACATTTTTGTGCATCTTAAGTACCTTCACATCCAGCCACGGTCTGTTTCACTTGGGCTTTCCACTGAAGAAAAATGATTATGGTAAAAAACACTTAGTTCCTCGTGGAGGAAGGAACTAAGTGGAACAGTGTGGGAACAGTGGAAGTTTTGGTTTCCAGCATAACTTGTGGTCCAAAGTTGGGGCAAGCAGATCTTTGCAATGCAAATAATGTTGGTAGCAGATTTCTGACCTTCTCACTGGCACCTCACACTGATTAGTTTACAACCATCACTCACTACCAAACAACAGGATCAAGATACAAAAGAAACTTTGAGGGAAGTTTTGAGATATGGGTTATCAGGTAGCACTAGATGCTGTGTTCAGGAAATGTGTTCAGCATTATTTATCTGTCCTCAATTAAGTTCAATGTAAGATTATTGACTCTTCAAATGCAGAAGAATTTTAGCTGGATTTTATGAGTTACTAGTCTACAGACCCAAAACAGTAATGCTATATGTGTGCATATTGGTATTGTAGCCACAGCAGCACTCCAAGTGAATAGACAAAGCTCAAGCCTCAAAAAATGCACTGTGCCAAGGTTTTACATCCAGACACCATTTAACCAGTGTCATGTGACTCGGGGAGAGTTCAAATATTCAATAATTTTCCCAGTAAAGCCCAAAATGTAGAAAACATCACACTTCAGGAGACAAAGGACTAATGATATGTAAGAGGAAGGTGAAAGGAAGAAGCAAGGAGCAGAAGAAAGACAAGATGATTTTACAGTCAGATTCTATACATTTAGACTGAAAAATTATGTACATTTAATACTGTACTGGTGCCACTCTCCTCTGAAGTACTGGCTATTGTCAGGGACAGGAAATTGAGCCAGATGAACCCTAATCTAATATGGTTTCTCCTGTAATCCTATTTCCATGGAGATCTGTTATTTTACTGAAGGCAGCAGAACTAACAGATTCTGTTATTTGATAATTGTGAATCTGTTTTTGAGGATCTAACTGCAATAAATTGTCTGCTTTCACTTCCTCAGATAACAAATTCTGCCTAGGGATCTTCTGAGTCAATGTGAGACACACGTACAGGGCCGGCCTTCAGGCTCATGGCCTGTTACTCCCTACAACTTAGTCTGTTTTGTGCATTTCTGTTTATCCAGCTGGAAATGAGTCAATAGAATTTTGAAGACTCATAACTTTTAAACTCATTACTGTCTATGTTTAAAATAACACATTTTAATATCACACTGGTAGTTTAGTTGTTTTTCTAAATTCCTACTGTTTTCAAAAACATGACACAGACCAACTGAAAGGATGGCATTTGGAAGAAAAAAAAATTAAAAACCCCAATCCCAAGAAACAAAAAGCCCAGAAATCTTTGTGGACATTTACCCGCAACATAATTATCTGCTGTTGTTACAAACAAACAGCAACAACAAAAAAATTGACATTGTCCGCTCAATTGCACTTGAAATCTGCGCTGCTCGTGTTTCAAAAATCCAGGTTTCTGCTGCATCTGCCTGGCCATACACACTAAAGAGGGCTCCTCACAAAGCCCAGGCTGGGCCGTGGCTGAGCAGGGCACAGGGCTCACACAGGCAGGGCAGCAGCACGGCTGCTCTGGGGAAAATGGAGCTCTGCTGTGTCGCTCTCCCCTGGCTCTCAGAGCTTGGGGGATGCAGTTTCCATTTGTTCATGCTGAGGCTGTTATGAGGCAGTTAAAAAAATAATGAATACTGTTAAATATGTATTAGTAACTTGTTGTTAACAATAAGAGCTAATGGGAGGACATTTCTAAGCAGTTAATGATTGGCCAGAGGAGACGACTGGGGTCCTTAACGCAGTCAGTCATTAAATGTGAAGCAATACCCGTGCTTTCACCCACTATTGCTGTTTGCATCTTCCCTTCTCTCTTTACATCTCCAGCTTTCTGCACTCCATTGATGGAAATTTTATTTTCTTTTCTTATGTGCCTGCCCTATTCCCAGCCCTTTGTAACCAGCACAGAAAATCTCCACTCGCAATACTCTATGCGGCTCCCAATAAATTATGCTTGTATTGATGATTAAATGAAGATTATTACTATTAAATATTAAAATGAAGAATTTATCCACATTTCAGCAATCACAGATGAAAAAGCTACACTGATCAGTGTAATCCATTTATTGGTTTATAGTGGAAAAGTCCTATAGGGAGTGCCACAATTCTCTGTGCTGTCCCTGAGTGCATTTTGCATTAAGACCTGTGATTCAGCTGAAAGACATAAAAAAATCACATGCAGTCAGACAGATCCCTCCTGGCTACACATCTGAGAAGGCTCAGGAGCATAAGGTCGACACACAGCAACTTATGCTCACAAAATGAGCCCAGGACCACCTGTTTCAGATGTTAGTATGCAAAGATTTTCAAGGTCTGGAGGTTTTGACCAAACCACATCACTCTTGGGGGATCTGTTCTCTCTCTCCCTTCCCCTCCCTCTTTTCTTCCTCCTACTAACCATGCCCACAAAAGTAATGAAACTTAAAGACAGCAAACTACTTCACAGAAGTATGTTTTAAGCAAAGAAGTTGTTTATCTTGTTCCAGGTGTTTTATCCTGAAGTTGTTCAGCCATGAAAAGCAGTTCTTTGACGCCAGAGTAATCTCTGGCATTACTATAGACTGACTTGTCACTAATAGTTACCTTTTCTGAGTAATACCTTTTTCCTTTCTTGTATCCATTGTTTCTGAGCTCTTCAGCTTAGTTCTAACTTGAAGACAGTCAATCACAGTGTATTTCCTTAATTACATTAACTCTATTTGCACAAAGAAAAGGTTTTATCGCATTTCATGCAAACTCTGCTGCTTATTGTTGGACTTCTTTTTATACTTATGAAAATGAACATTTTAAATAATGAGAACACTGCTCTTACTTTCTTTTTAGTTTTCTTCTGTGTTTAACTATGACCTAGAACTATCCTAGAATGTCTGCAAACAGATAAATCAGTATGTTAGTTATGGATGTATTTATACTCTTCCATAACACAAGCCATTCTTATTTTTAAAGTCCATTTCCTTGGAAATCAATCTCAAAAGAAAGGCTGGACGGTAGGCTGCAATTTGTCGAAACTGCATAAAGAAACCGAAGGAAGCAAGGACTGGTATTCCAGGTAAACTTAATTTCTTAAGAATGCAGGTGAAACATGAACACACAAAGTTTGGGAAAGAGCAATCAAGTGTTTCATTTAGTAGTTTAAAAATACCTTTTTCCTTAGATAATAAAGTACTGGAAGTGGACAAAGTATTCAAATGCTGATGCACTTCACTTTTTCTTTAGTTCAGAGCAATAGTAATTACTAATGCAGCAATCACCAAATTTCACAGCTTTCTGTGTTTTGCAAGCTTTCCCGAAAAAATCAATTTTACAAATTTGTATTATTCAAAGAGATTTAACAAAGGTTTTGAGTAAACAACTCCTTCTTCACAGCCTGTATTCCTGACATTAACCATTGCCATTATTGAGGTAAGAGGCTCCTTACTTTTCCCCTAATTGGACAACACTAAAGGTAATAAAGAAGGAGAAGATGAAGCTGTTGAAGTCATTGAAATTTTGTAAGGGAATCTTTAAGTCCCTTTTGGAGAGGAACAATTTGTAGACCAGGAAGAGCAAGGACAAGGGAGAGTGGCCAGATCATTTTAGGACTTCTAAATACTCCTGCAGTTATTTGGCTCAGAGGTTGCCCATGTCTGCTTTAGGTCATTGGAATATTTTTGGACAGCATAATCTATAAAGTAAATTTCCTTGATCATAATCACATGAAAGAACTATTTGGGGTGATGCAGTTTGGAAAACCTGACGGTGCTGTCACTCATGGGGACAGGCAGCACTCTCCTGCTCAGGAACTCTCACTGTCAAGTGTCCGACACATCAGTAACTTCACTCTGCCTGCTTTCATTTTGAGACTGAGTATCTCTGTTTGAGTCATATCTGTAAGGCACAGCAGAGTCAGGACTTCCTTGCGGTAGGTGCTTTTCAGAGAGATCGCTCCCCGCTGCCTCAGTGAAAGGAGCTTACGTGTGGGATGAGTGGGTACACCTCCAACTCACGGCCTCTGTCCTTCCGCTGACCCCTGGCTCTGCTGCTCCTTCTTCCCTATTCTGTTCCCGACCTCTTTTCACAATTGCCCATCTTCCTCTGCAGATGGTCTCTCTGCTGTTCTCTCACCTAATATGGATTTTGATTTGTCACAGGGAAAAAAAAAAAAAAAGACAACCAAGAGAAAGAAGGTTGGTTGTGAACTCCACATTTATGCTCCCTCAACAGAAACTCTACCTGCATGAAAATCAAAGAGGGAAGGGAATAAATCATGGTGATTTTGAGACCAGATTTTCTCCGATTCCCTGAGAAGCCTAGAAGTCAGGAAGTCACTGTCAGCTCCCTGCTTCTGTGTTTCAGCCTTATTTTCAGCACAGGTTAGAATTTTTTGCCACCACTTTTGGCTCTTTTTCGCCTTTCCTGGAGAGGGAAGCATATGGGAATGCTTGACAGAGCTTAAGATTCTGCAGTCCTGAGGTAGTGAATACTATTACAACGTCAAGCAGCCCTGAAAGTGCTCCGGCTTCTTCCCAAGGACAGCCCCAAATCTCCTTACAATCTGCCCGGGCTGTTCTCAGCAAAGCTCTGCAAGACCCCAGGTTTTTCCCCCGGAGATTCGCAGGGTGTTAAAAAAGAGCAGTGCTCTGTGTGGCTGAGCAGTGTTGAAGTGAGACCATCCAATGACAAACACAACGTGAGCTGAAGTCGGAGGCAGCAGCAGTCCTCCCTCCCCCTCAAAGCCTGACGGTGCTTCTGTATCACTACAGATACATTATCTTATTTACAGAATTACAAACTAACGATAGGGTATGAAAATGCTGCTGCTAACCTGGAGTCTCTCAGTTTCCTCCTTTGGTACATTCATCTCATAATAAGAGGGATGTTTTTTGTCTGTGAATAATAAACACTTTGAGCTTGAATTAATTCAAATATTTCTCTCCTATCTCACTCGGTAAAATAATAGGGATATTCCAGGCTATCTTCTATTGCCCATTAATGTTGTGTATATAAATAAGCCAGGTTATCTTTTTCTTGTGAGAAATATTTTATCTAACAGGCTCTTGTCTAGTGGTTCCAGTACTCTACCACTCTAAATTAGGACACTTTATCTTAAGGCTTCATAATCTTACGAGACTATAATTGGAAAGTTTATAAAAAAAATCCTGCTTTGTAAGCTTGGCAGCTGAGATAGAAAGAGGGAATGAGAAGGGCTACAGCAGAATTACACCATCACTGCTAGCCTGACTCCGCTTGACAGAGCCGTTTAATATTTTGACAAGACAAAATATAAAGCAGCATTTTATTCTGTAGAGACTTCACTAGACACAAGCATGGAAGTGCTTGTGATCAATAAAGTTTGCGGTGGAGAGTGATTTATTTACAGCAGGGTATTATGTAGAGAAAGAGCTGTGATATTTCCACAGGCTTTGACGGCATAATGGGCCCCTCTCAATCCTTACATGGAAGGGTTAGATTGTCATGGTTGCTCAGGCAGTATTCAAAACGTTATCTGATCAGCCTTAAAGACTTCAGAACGAGACAGATGATTAGTTACCCTAAACGATTCTCATCATGCAGAAATTGATGATTTAATATAGTCAATGACAGACGATTCCATTTGTACTAGATAAAGTGTCTGCGGTTTGTATCAATCATAATAGAGTTATTATTGAGCATAAAAGAAAAGCATGTTTAATATCATTAATTCCAGATATGTCGCTTTCCACATCTGGCATTCATCCATAGAGCAGAACCACTCCAGGCTATCATTCCTGCCTGTGTGCTGGTGACTCCAGTGTTTTTTGTAATTTCAAAATGTTTTTCAGCACCTCCAGCTAGGTGCAATAACAGTTTACAGATTACCTATGTCATCACATTTTGACAAACTTCTCAATCTGATGTGACCTTCATCTTTAGCCATCTGCTTGCCTTTGTTTCTGCCTTTTTTTTTTTCTTTTTTTTTTTTCTTTAATAAACCTCTGCAGCTTAAAGCTGTAGTGGTTTGTTCCATATTCTTCTAGGTCAACATTTCACCTGTGTAAATCCAGAAACACAGACTGAAATGTACAGACAGCAACCCGGGTTCAAGTCTCAAGGAAGCTGACATTGGGCAAACCTCCCAGGTAGATGTTTTCATCACTTAATATCAAATGCTTTTTAATTGTTAATTATTATCAACAATCTCAACATAAAAATCAACATTCAAAAAATATCCTATGTGCAGCCAGTCCTGCAGGACCTTTCTTTTTTTGACTTTCTAGAACATATGGGGCAGAATCTGGATATTTCTAAAACCAAATCATAAATACCTATAAAGTGACAGAGCAGAAACCATGCTGAAAATGCAGCTCAGTCCACTGCCTGTGCAATTCATGCATTCAGCCATGGAACCCCAACACATACACCAGAGAATCCAAACACATGTGCCACTGCTGTCGAGGAGGGAAACTAAAATCCCAGAAAACTGCCGCATCTACGTACAGATGTTTTCTCTCACTATTTTACTGAGTTCCAGCAAAATTTCAAAGAGGAATGGGTTTTGTATATTTATTCACTCAGACAGACAATTGCATGGTTTTAAAAAAAAAAATTAGTTATAAAAGAGTGTGAATAAGCTTGCTTTTAAACACTGAGTCCAAGATTTCCTGTTATATTGTCCAAATAAGAAAACTGGCGAGGTGTTCTTTTGTATGCCATCATAGGGGCCTCCTCACCTTTTTTTTCCCCTCCTTGCACGGGTGTTTTATACAGTGGGGAGAACAGCCCAAATGAGTTGGCCAGCTGCCAGTTCAAACAGTGGGAAGTTTACTGACGCTGGAAGCTTTATTTATTTTGTGTTTTATTTTGGAAGGCAGAGTAAAGAAGGCTTTCAGGGGAAAAGAGTTGTCCTGCACTTCAGGCTCTGCCATCAACCAAGCATTGTAATATCTCCTATTCTACAGAGTTCAATTTAAAGATCAAATCCACTATTTACCTCCTCCTTTCTACTGCCATTTTTCAAACAGAAACAACAAGAAAACTAAACCATCTGGTAACTACTACTGTATATTCAAGTATTGCAACCAGGGGAAGGGAAGAATGGTAACTACTAGGTACGCAGTGCAAATTAATTGGTAATTCTGTGCAAAACAAGAGGCAGAAAATTAGGCACAGCTCTAAACTGACGTCAAGGCCCAGATAAGGCAGTTACCAAGATCAGTTAATACTAATTAATACAAGTCTTGACCTTCCTACTTTACTTTTATTCTCTCTGTAATTACTGATGTTTCTTTCAGTGGTGAAGCCATTCTTTCCAGTAGGGAAGAGCTTGTGGCTGCTAATCTCCAGTCCTCCCCTTTCAGGTGCTGCCCACTGTGTTTCTGCCCATGAAACCAAACTGGTGAAAGGATGCTGTGTTACCATCAGACCCCTCAGCTCCTCTGACTGGCTCATTTTAGTGGTCTGGTTTGCAGAACCACCCCTGAAACTGCTCTTCCAGAGCAGCCAAGAGAGAAAGGGGCTGCCCTGATCAGGTGAGAATAAGCAGCCAAGGGAAATGAGGAATGTTCTAGGAAAGCATTGCTGGCAGGGGAAATGCTCCAGCTTTCCATCATCAACAACATCACTTCTCAGGGACTTTAGGCAAAGATCTCCAGCCTCTGCCAAGACTGTTTTAAAATCTAAGACTGAAGCCATTTCTAAGAAACTACCAACAATAGCTGACTTAACATTACTCACCCCTGTGGCCCAAATTTCTGCATACAGCTGAAATGGGAACACTTTTGGTTGACAACTTGAAAAAAAGTAACAGGTAACATGGATGAGACAAGGAGTAATCATTACCTAATTTTGGTTAGTGCTTTTCACATTAAAAATTCTTTCATTGTGAAAATAAGATGAAAATTTAAGTATTCAATAGAGGAAGCTATAAATATAAAATATAGGTGCAGAATATAGCATATGGCTTAAAGCAGTAATGATAAATCACCACAATAACTCAAGTTCACTTGACAGCTGAAACTGCCAGAGCAGAGTAACAGGTGACTGCTTCCTCAGTATCATTAAAGATTTTAGTACAGTTATTTCTTGCTGCACATAAGTATATGCATATGTGCATTTGTATGTATGTATGAGTATGTAATTACAAATGAGAGGAACTGCTATCAGTGAGTTATAAAAATAAAGAGAGCATGTTTTCAGTTCTTCAGGAAAAGATAAAAAACCCCATATTTTCCTCTAAATCTGCTTACTGGAAATTACCACTATCTCAGAGGACACCTACCTTTGGGCTTCGATTTCTAGCACGAGACATAGGGGAAGATGTCTGGTTTGACAGGTGTCAGATGATGTTAGCATGCTCTCACATATTCTGTAAGAATCATCTCATGGCAAATCTATCCACCACCTTTTGAAGGAAAAAAAAAAAAATTCCCAAAACCTGAAAGGAAAAAAAATCACTCAAAATATTCTCCAGTATATAAAAAACTTCCTATTGAAGAAAAAGGCTGTTGGTTAAACTAAATATAAATGAACTCTAAAGGAAGATCTAGGAAGAGATGGAAGAATGAGATATCCTGGATCACAGCAGTGAATATATAGGTAGAGATTTTTAAAGAAGACTGAATTACTATCTGAATAAGATTTCTAGTCTTGATAATTAAAAGGTTCAGAAAAAGCTCTTGAAATCAAAAATATTAGGGGGTACTGACAGAGTCGTATAAAATGTAGAAGGTGAAATTTTCTATATTGTTAGGAGATAAAAAAAGAAGAGTAATGGCTGCTTTAAGTGGGCAAGGTGTAGAAAAAGAGCTATAATATAAACTGAAGAGTGGGCCAAGAGGAGGTACAGGCACTGGACACTTTGTCCTCTGATATATATCTGGTATACTGCACCTCTCAGCTGGCCATGTCTTGGCCACAGTAGAACGCAGCTTTAGACTCCTGCAGAGGGCACAGGGATCCAGTCTCCTCCACCTTGTTCCTACTCAGGTGGAAGTAGGATCTGTGAGGACAACATCCTGCTGTTGGCAGTCACAGCTGGTCCCCACACCAGCGATGTTATACTTCTCCTTGCTTTCCCCGTGCTTCATTCAAAGTATTCAAGGGAATACCTTGTATTCCCTGACTCTCTGGAAGAGCCTTCTTCTGCATCCCTCTGATTCTTCTGCATCCCTCTGATTCTTCTGCATCCCTCTGATTCTTCTCTTGAGCACTACATTTCTGTACCACTTCAGCATTCCCAACTCTCTCCCAGAGTTTTGCAGCCAACTCCCTAAATGTAAAATAGCAACTCCATTGACAGGGCCAGTCTCTGGACCCAATGGAACAATGGGAAATGGCAGGAAGGAAGTCATACAGACAATTACATTTCTGCACATGGGTCCTGGTGGGATCAGCCCTTGTCATCAGTGACCACAGCTCGGCATTAGCCCTCTTATAAGGTGTGCAGAATGGTTTCCTCACTGCACACAGGAAAATTCCTCCAATGGAAAATAAAACTATTTAGAAATAAGCAATGATGAGAATGATGAGAATTGTTATACAATATACTGGTGGGGACTGAGGGATGTGAAAGACACCCTGGGAAGATGCTGGTGAGGAAAAAAACACATGACAGTTTTAGTGTTGGATGGGAAGATTCTGTTCCATATGCTTTCAGGTGAGCAGTGGAGCCCAGGCCCAGGTAAAGCTGGATTCCTTAGCCTGACAGAGCCTAGCCCATCCCCTTGCCAATCTAGAAAAAAAAAATCGGAAAAAAAAATCTGTTTTCTCACTAGTTTTGTAAGCCAGCTGTGATTTACATCACCTTGTCCAGCAACAAGATTTTCCCATGAGAATCAATCTCTTTTCGGTTTCAGACCTGTCTCCAAAATCTCAAGATGTTTGGTTAAAGCGACATTTCAGCCACTTTCCTTCAGCAAAAGTGACACTGAGCACAATAGCAGAGAAACTGAGAGAGGGCTGCATGCAGACAGGCAGGAAAATCAAACTCAAGAACCAGTGCTATGTGGAGCCACTTAAAGTCAAGACAAATATTTTATTTCTCACCTTTCAAACAAATATATGTCTTTTGTGTCCACTCTTTAGGGTTACATGGAAAAGGGAAACCTTGGAGACAGGAAAGAAAGAGAACACAGGTTATTACAGACCTCACTGCTATCCTGAGTTATTCTGCCTCTTCTCCATATAGTGAATTAGCCCTTTGTAGAACTGAGTTCAAGTCTTAAGACATAGTGAATTACTATTCTAATTTGCCAATGTCAGCTCTGTTTCAAACCACTGCTAATCATTTAGTTTTGTGTGTTTTACAAAGTTGAGACAGATATTTCTAAAGGTATTGTGGGACACATGGGGGTAGAACTTACATGCTTACACATATATATTTTGATAAATTCACAGTTATTAAAATTCATCTATAAGAAATTTGTTTGAATTCCAATCCATCTTCTGGTCAACACCATCCGGCAATTTTGTCCCTTTTCTTTTTTTTTATGCAGGTCATCCATTCAGTTAAAATTCTGTCAAAACAGTGCAGTTGATCTAATTCCTCATAATCAAAGGAGTTACTTTGAGTGTTAGTTTGCAATAATTGTACTGCTACAGACTTTAAGCACTCTAAAATATGGGGGGGGCACATGGTGTTGCAGCCCCAGCAAGCACCACCTCAAGTCTCTGTGGCCTCTCCATAGCTTTCCTGTGCCTGTCATGTTATCTTCTTTCGACTTGATCTTATAAAGAGTTTATATTTGCACCCTGGCAGTTTGATTTTTTTTTTTCCTGAACTTGATGTTTGATGCCTCAGCGTAAGTGAAGGCAAATCCACCCACAGTATCATGCAAAGCAGAAGTGCTCTTTCCCCCACCACTTGGTTTTGCACAGCTTCCCTAAGCCCTGGGTTTTCTACTGAAGATTTCACTCTTAGCAGTCCGATTTCTGTTCCCTTCAGGAGGGATTGCACTGTGCATTTTCCACAACTGGATATCCAATTCTGCCCTTAAAATATGCACATTTCTAACAGCTTATTTTCCTTTAAAGAGCTAAAAGCATAGAATCATCTTCCCCTGGCTCTCTCTTGCTGGCTGCCCAACAAGGAAGGAGTGGGCTCATGAGGATGATCACAGGAAATAAACCTGCAAATGGACAGGGCAGAGATGAAAACAAATCAAGGTGTCAGTGCATAAGATGGACCTGAGTGATGCTGTTGGTAGAATACCTTTGGAAGGGTGGGTTTGTAGTGCAGTTAACTTCAGAAAGGCTTTCTGGCTTGGTATGTCATTCCCAACATGAGGAATAATACCTATAGCTAAAACAACTTGCAGAGAAATCCACTCATATTACGAAAAATGTAAACAAAGTTGATTGATTCAGAGCTCGTATCCTCATCTGGAGATACTGTGACTGGCAAATTATCTCTCTGAGAATACAGATACAATCCCCAGTATGTTCCGGTCTGCAGGGTCCTCCTTACAGGGATCAGTTAAAGCAAAGCTGATTAGAAGGGTTCATCTCCCATTCCTGGTTCCTAGGTTCCCCAAGCACTCCATGTTGCTGGGGCCTAGCATGTGGGAGGAGTGGTTTTTGCCACATTTTTGGACTGGATTCTAACTGGCATACTCCTAAAATCACAACCTACAACTTGTACCTCACATACTAACACGACCTTTAGCCAATATAATAAACATTCATGTTCATATAGAACAAAAGCTCAGTAAAAATACACAGAAGTGTCCAATTAGTATTGGAATACCAGGTTGTCCTGATATTAGTTGTCCCTTCCTTTCATATGATTAGGTCTTTATCAGATAAAAATACACTAGAATACCTATTAGGGGAAAGGCTGCAAAAAACCAAAACACCTTTGATCAAACTTGCTGGAAATGAAACCAAAGAAAGGGAATCCTACAGCCCACATTATATAAACAGATAAGAAAGTAAAAATTAGTGTATTTGCTGCCACCCTACTTTGCAGCATACACAGTGTACACCTACTACACAATAACATGCATTACTGAATAATAAATCACACTTTGATCCAAATAACCCAAAGCATTTTAGAAACACTAATTAAAATTTGAAATATCTCTCTGAGGTACTTAAACAACAATGTACATAATTTGTAGGTGGGAAAAGTGAGCCAAGGGAAGGTTAAATTAACTCAGGAGGAGAAGGGGAATCAGTGAAAAATCAGGAAGATGATATGTGTCTGTATCCCACTCCTCTATACAAACTAAGGGCATCTGTCATTGAATCTGCAGTGTTACAGTAACTTTAAAAAAGCTTGTCCAGAAGATTACTTGTCAGAGTGCATTTAATTGCAACAAATTCTAAATATCTGGTTTCAAACTACTGTGTAGGCTCTATCAAATTGCTGATTCCCAGTATTGCAAGACCCTTCATGGAAAGAACAATCCCTGCTCATCATATATATAAACCACTTCTGGATCTGACTCAGTGACAACTGCACACAACCACACGAGCTCTCCTGAGATGACCACTAATTGGTCCTTCATGGCAAGTATTGCTGCCTCCAGGAATTTGCATTGCATCACACAGAAACATAAAATCTGTGAAATAATTACAGAAAAGCTACAGGGAGAGAGTGCTGCCACATGCAAAGCTCTGGCCTCTCCTCCTGGGCTGTGTCATGCTCTTCTCGAGCAGCAGCAGGGCTGGCAGGGACGGCTGCCTTGCCAGCAGGAACTCCCAGTCTCTTCCTCTGCACAGGGGCATCACTGATGAGTTCCCCCATCCTCCCCCATCCCCCTTCTGGGGATTAATGTTTTGCCCAATTGTAACTATATCTGCCCCCATGAAACTATCTGAATTGCAAAATAACCAAATAAAAGCAAAAAATTACCATACTTATTTTCTAGATTTATTTTTTCTCCTGTTAGCAGGGGTCATTCCTCAGCACCAAGCAGGAGGATAGGAGAGAAGCAGGAGGCAGAAATCTGTGTGTGGAGGAGTGGCCCCTTCGATAGACAGTTTTCCACTAGAATTGTTCACAAAACTTGTGCAGCACTGGAGGCAACTTTGTGACATTCCTGGGGTATTTAACATTATTGATCATTTTTGACAAATGAGTAATGTAACACGTTCATTACCATTAATCATCCTTTTTCTAATTCAGGTAAACAAGGGGTAGTTTGGTTCATGCTCAGCTAATATCTATTTTTGTAATTATTTTTACAGGGACCCTGTTTGATGAAATTCAAATATGTATTTATTTGGAAGAAAAATATTGATGTTCTTTTCATTTTAGCAAAGTATTCCATGAAGGATCAACTTTCCTAGCAGTGCTATTAAAGAAGCAAAAACCAAACACGCTATTGTGTCTTAGAACTACATTTTAAAACTGGGTCTGCTGCTTTTGGCTCTATTAGCATGGAAGTCGACAGTTAGTTTCACAACAATGCTGGGTGGAGAAGAATCAGATTCCCATGCCCTTGCTTGTCTTTGGCAGCTGGGTTGTTATTAGATGTGATTAAAGCCCCCACATGTTCCCATCACACGAGCAATCAGCTCATGGGTTGCCCAGTGCAAATGCTGCTCCCAGAAGGTCCTGCTTTGCTCAGCAGGTGTTTGCTTGAGGTGTGGACTGAGAGCATCACACGGGCTGCCTGTGGTACTGCTTTTGCCTGCCTTTCCACCAGGCAGGAACATGACTGATCCCACTGCTCTTTCCCCAGCTCATCAGCATCCTTTACCCCCGGGATGTCAACCACCCTGCAGGGGACAAAAAAGCATGAAGAGTACAGCTTTCCCAACATATCTTTCCTGTTGTAATGTATTTCAATAACATTAAAAATGCCTCCTTGTTAGCTGCTCCAAATCTCTCTAGTTGGAACTGTAAGGAGTTAGTAAATGTACTTCTCAGGTTGCTTTAGCTGGCTGCTCCAGAAACCCTTCATCTGCTCATGCTGACTTTGCTGCCTTTTCACACCTTTTTCAGTGCTAACACTGGGCCTGCTTGCACTAGTTCTTAAACACAGACATTTGAAACCAGACCTTCAGCTGGGCTATTTCTTTTTCCTGGTAACTGTAGGCAGGAGCACTGCAAGCCTAAGCCCAGTGTTTCCAGCCCTGCTGTTGCTCCTTCTCCCAGGGACTCTGGAGCCCCTCTGCTAAGAGCTGTGATGCCACAGCACGAGCAGTATTCCCATGCCCTGCCTTTCTAACGTTTGTGGCAGCACTATTTTTAGAAAGGATAAGGGTGATTCTGCTATTTCCTCCTATTATTACTGTTTCAGTGCTCTGATGCTGTTCAACATGCACAGTACTGACAGGTTGATCACAGAATAATTTAAAAATACAGATGTAAAGCACTTTTATTTCTCCTAATGAATATACCAATAATGCTCTCACAGTGATAACTCTGTTTCCTGAAACCAACAAAGCCTGAAATAATATTGACAGGAACAATTGCTTGAAACATGGTAGAAACATTTTATATTGAAGATACAAGAAGTCACAATAGGAATACTGTAAGCCAAATGACTCCACAGAGGATAAAATGTATGAAAAAAATCTCACTTATATTTTAAAAACACAGCTTCAATAATTTGTCATGTCATTTAAAAGACTGAACAGAGGTAAATATTGAGAGTTTTATGGAATAAAAAGGAATTATTCCTAAAATATGCCATTAGCTAATACAGAACTGTCATTTCATTTTTTAACAGCCTCAGTTTCCAATAATTGCAACACCAAGCCCTAAGAATGTTTTTTCTATGAATGTTCAACAAAATTCTCTCTTATGCCTTTGCTAAAGAAAAGGTGAAAACAGCATTTCAAAATATCCTGATTATGGTGGAATCATTGTAAAAAATCCATTGTTAACATAAATTCAGTTAGTTAAGGTGTCTATTAATAAATATGTGCTGTGGTCTCATACTGTTTTCTGGTATAAAGATTTTTAGGGCACATGAAGAAGGTGTCCTCCACTTCCTCACCCCTTTTTACTATCTGATTTTACACCACACAGATAGTGGTATAAGAATGCGAAAAAGCAGCTTACTTCTACTTCTTTATCGCTCGAGTTTTGTCTGATGGCTAATTCAGAGAGAAAGTTTAGAAGTGAATCATTTCAGAGGAAAAATAGCTAATAGATTATAACTCTGAACTAGGCAAGAAATAAAACTGGAGCTTCAGCAAGTTTCAGATACCTCCAAGAAGACAATGTCAGATGAGTTTCAGACATATTGCCTTGAAAATGAAGTTAGAAAGAGAATAATAAATCACAGAAAGGGTGGAAACTGAGGCTGTGTAAAAAGGAACTTGACATCTAAAATAGTCAGGGTACTAATAAGGATTGATATAGAGAGGCTGTCCCTGACAGCTGAACTGGTCCACATGGGTAGACTGGAAAAAATGGAGTCCACACAACTCCTTCCCTTTTCCTGAGTATTCTATAAGGAACATCACATTTTCCTGGTTCAATTCAGTTAAGGCAGAGACCAGAAATAAGAACCTCATATCATGAAATTGCACTTAAAAAATGCTTTTGGTCTTGTGTCCTTTAACTCACAGCACTAAGGGTAATTTTGGTCTTTAGGCACAAATGTGTAACTTTACAACAACAGAATTCATCTAAGAAGATAAGGTGGATGGACAATACTTTTACTTGTCCTACTTTTAAAACATGGGAAAATAAGGAAGAAACCAGCATGTCATTCTCTTCCACCTCTGCTAACTGACACAAAACTGAATGATTCCAGTCAGGTATACTTCCTTCATCTGATGTTATCATTGACTGCTTTTCCCATTGTCATTAATACCTGCCTATGATTGTAGACAGGTAAATAACTGCTGCACAGCATAATCACTCTTTTACATGATTATCCTCTAGAGACCTTAGTTTTATTTGCTGCAGCACTCTGTCTTTTCACAAAGCAAAGGAATGTATAGATAGTATAAAGCTATAGAAGAAATTCAGATGTATGGTATTGTCTGCTAAAACATTTCATAATTGTCTTAGGCTACCTGCTGTCTCCATTACAGCCTTTAAAAAAAAAAAAAGAAATCAAAGACTAGGGAAACGTTCTCAGCTTTGTAGTGTTCATAGTGGGCTTCACTGCACCTTCATTGAAACTGCAACATGTTAGCAGTTCCCATCACTGACCTTCCCTATTTTTTTTTCAGCTTGAAGTTTGCTTGCTTTGATACAAATCATTGCAATACTGCATCACCGTGGAGTAAAATCACACTACACAGGGTAACGGGGGAAACTGATAGCTGGACTTTGGCTGATTATGATTCTCTGCCTTAACAAGGAAGGACCTTGAAACTTAAAATTCCTCATTATAGGCTCATCAGGTTTGAATAGCTTATCAAGTTATCATTTTTATGATAACTGGTAACATGCTGGTAATCATGATAGGCTTGCAAGAATACAAACAAATTCTGTTTGGAAAAAAAATTAATTGAAAATTGTATGTATTGATGTGTTTTCCTGTTATCCTTCTTAGGTTTTCTGTTTTTAACGGAGCTGATCCAAATGTCTCAGGGTTGTTTAGAAAGCAGCTTTAGAGATTGCTGGAGTCATATATATGTTCTTCAGTGCTTCTTTTGCATACAGGGTGCTGCCCAAGTGTGTGTGGTAATTTCAACAGTTTACAGTCTATTTATTTAATATTTCTGAAGAAGGAAACTTGAAATGAAGAACAGGATTACATGCCTGACATCTTTCCTCCACAGGCTACAACTCACTCTGGTATTACTGCAGCTACACAAGCCAGACTTCCAAACCCCAATCTTGCTCATATGAATTTGTAATAATGATATGCAGCCTATGACAGCTTCTTTTTCAGATTTGCTTTTCCAAGCAGCCCTGCTGAAATTAAAATTGCAACCCAGATCAATTTCTGCAGGGAAATTGAAACAAAAAGAAAATAATGAATAAAGGAAGATTTCTTATGCATAATCATTTAGACTCCTAAAACTTACACTGTTGATTGCTGACCTCTGAAAGGTGGAGAATGTACCTGTCCCCTGAGTAGATACTCAGAGTGTAGATTTTGTCTAGTGTGACTTGGTATTCAAATAGCAGATTTTTTTTTTTTTCTTCCCACTCAATAATTCTCACATGTGTTAAGCAGTGAAGAGAGAAAATTGGATGTATTGTGTATCATGGAAAAAAAGACTGAAGACTGAAGAAAAGCCATAAGTGTTCAAGGGAGTAAAAAGATTTTGAAACATTTTCCTGATTTCTTTTTTTTTAGTTTATATTTGTGCTTGTGAAAACAAACTTTGCACTAGTTTCTGAGATGATAAAACTTTAACATGGTGCAAGGAAGTTCAGTTTGAACAATAATGAGCAGTCACCAGCTCCGTCCAGTGGGTTAAGAGTTATTTTAGATACTTAAAATCACCAGAAAAGCTTAACAGTCAGTAGCAGAAAACTTCTCAATTTTTAGCCAGGATCTCTATCTAGTAGGAAAAGTGTACCTGAAGGTTGCTGTTACCCAAAATTGCATTTGGACACATAGGCAGGTGCCATTGTCACTGAAAACAGTGAAATAAGCTCTCCAAGCAATTTGATTAGTTAGAAAGTTGACATTACTTCATTAGCAGCACTGTATGCATGGGAAATTCTCCTCAAAGCATGCATGGCCAATAGCCTAAAAGACCAGGTCATATTCCTCAAGCTAATACCTATCCATCACGTTTCCTGAATACATGCGTATATGCTAATTGTTTCCATGAACTTATTCAGGTATGGTTCTGGATCTTCTGATCAATCTTTTCTCCTTGAGAGTACCTCAAATATGTGGTCAGGTCATAATGTACTTCTCTTAGCATTCTTTGCTCTGACACACAATTCTCGTTCTCAAAACTAAAGATCTCTACTGACCTTAGAAATTCCTGCAAGCAATTAAACTTTTACCTTCTAGAGGCTGTTGACAAATGCTTTCATGTAAGGTTGCGTGGACTGTGATAAGGCTGTATCACAATGTTTCCTGCAGTAATTTCCTCCAGATCACATGCATCTAGCTGCAACTCTGAATAAATTTCAGAACAGGATTGTGTAGTTATTAGTGTTCATATTCGTGTCACACATGTGGGTCCATGTCAGAAAGGTGAACCACTGGGCTCACTCAGTTTAGGTGAGTACAGATTCCCCTCTAGTGACACCAGTGACAAATGTAGCCACCCAGACAGGTGAAAACCTCAGGTGTCCAAGCAGACACAGCCAGCATCAAAAGCCCAAGTTTTATTTGCTCCTGAGGTTGAGCTGTAGGGGACACCTACTCATTATAGAATTGTTTGTACTTCCTCCTTCCTTTTCCCACTCCTCTGTAAGAGCACTTTGCTCATTCAGGCCAGATCTGATCGCATTTTCTCCTATTCTCCATCCTCTTTTGGCTTCTGGGCATCTTTAATATGCACAACAAAGTGTCAGTTTCATTACCAGCAATCTGTATTCAAGGATATAAAATTTGTGTAAATTCCACAGCATTGCACAATGTTTCCATTTAACCTGAATGAAATTCAAGTGCAAATGAGGTGTTAGTCATTCATGAATAGAACCCATAATGTGTAGACAAGTTTTTTTAAGGTGAATTTAGTACCAAGCAAAAGGTGCCAAACTGACGACACTGGAAACTGAAGTCCTCTATGGATTCTTGTAAAAGGGATGTTGAGGGAAGGCAAGCCACACTACTGCTTATAAGTGCTGACAACTTGCACAAGGGATGGAAAGATAATTCAAACATAATGTCCCTTTAAGGCTTCACTCTCTGTAGAGAGAGTATTAGTCCCTACACAAATCTAGTGGGTTTTGTGACACAAAAATTTCAGGGTATGGAAGACTGAGAAATGCAGAGCTCCAAATCATTTCACTTAAGGCACTCTGTAATGAGATCTAATCAAATTTGAACACCTAGGGGTGAAATTCCCCTCCTTTCCATAGATTTATTCTGTTATACTCCCATGATGGTCTCCAATTTGTTATTGTTAAACAAGTGACGTCATCCCCAAGTAAATAAAATGACAGAAATGCTAGAAATAAGTATCAGAGTGAAGGCTGAAACAGTACTTTCATCTTGAAAATACCCAAGATTTGCTTTTAAAACAAACACATAATCCTGCAATGTAAATGCCAGATGACACCCAGCCAATGCATAGGTACTGACTGACCACAGAAAGATCGTTCACTCAATAAATAATTGAATATGGCAAATCCCATCCTGCAGTTTCTCACTTGTGAAGCGCAGGCAGTAACTACCCCAGTTCAACCTGATTTGACATCTAGGAAGAAGGGGTTGTAGACAAGAGCAACAGATCTTTAAATATCTTTTATACTACCTCCAACCAGGCAAAACACAGTTCTGCATTCACAAAATGTAGGGTATTGAGGACAATGACTGACTGCCAAGAATTGCAGGGAGGGACCCTACAAGGCTGCATGCCTGGTCAATGTCATGGTAGATGAATTTCTCTATGAATAAAGAAATGCTGCATACACTGGAAAAACTCTAAACTTCAAATATGTGTAAATAGTTTCTGAACTGACAATTGTGATTCAACAGTAAGAATATACTATAGATCCAAGAAAGAATTAGGTCAGTGCTCATTATCAGCCAAAGCAGCAAATAAACTAATAAGATTTTTTTAGGAAGGTCTAGAAATAAACCAGAAGTAACTGCTGCATTTGAATAAATCTACGACTAACCTGCATTTTTAATATTTCTGCAGTTCTGGTCTCTTTTCAGGAGGGTATGGTTAAATGAAAAAAGGCCAGTAAGGATAATGTATATCACTGCAAAGGACTGGATATGCAAGAATACCTTAGCTTGAAAAAACAAACTAAGAGCAAATGCACAAGTCTGTCCATGAGCAGTCATGAAAGAGTGAAAGGGGATTGATTCCCATAGCATCAGTTGTTCACCGATCCTCAGAAATATCGGCAGCAACAAACAAAATCCAGTTCAAGAAGGAAAGTTTGAGCATGAATGAGCAAACTTGTGGAACCCACTGCAGAGGTCACAAAGGAGGACTGGGACAACACACAGAAAAGAATTCTGTGTGGAGTTTACTGCAAGAAACATCCAGCTCAGGAAATACCCTGAGCTGAAAACTGTTGGAAGTGGAGTAGAAGAAGAGGTAGCAACATACTGCCTTTGTCTGACTGGACATCCACTGTCAGAAGTATGACACTGGACTAGATGAACCTTAATCCAACCCAGTAGGACCATTCCTACATTCTTATGTTGCTGGTTATACCTTACAGCATGTAGCTATAGATTTCCTAGCTATAGAGTACTGATAACAAAGCTATAAACCAGGTAGCTTTGCTGGCACTGACTGATACCTGTCCATTCAAGCCTGTGATGCTTCTTAAGTGAGCCTTGACATGAATCCACATCGGCTGTCCCACAGAAATACAAGCCCTGCATGTGTGCATGTGTGTGTAGAGGAGGGGTAACCCACAACTTCACCCCCATGAAGCTGGTCACAAGTGATCTGTCCATTTCCATTTACTCTTGTTGCTGTGGAGTAGCATGAACAGAGGCAGGAAAAGGTTTCAGCACAGATAACATGGCGCAGAACACAGCCAAGCAACAACAGAAGACTCTGAAGGAGAGAAAAGTCTTCAGCAGCCCAGGGTGGCATCTCTCAGTAAGAGACAGAACCTCTGGGACAGTCTTCTTCAGAATGTGAATTTACCATGCATACAGCTTGCCAAAAAAGCCAGCAGTGCTGGCTTTTAGCACACACACAGGTACAGTGCTCCAAGCCTCACTTCCGAAGTACCATCCAACCGCTACCTATAAAACCAATAGTCTCAGGCTTCCCTTACCTCATCAAACCATGCACTGCAAGAATGTCATGTTACTCCAAGGATTATTTTCTGTAAGATATACATTTTTAAAAATAAAAATCTCTCTTAAACATTAATTTCTTTCCTTGTCTTTTCCTCTTCCTAAGCACTCCCTCCTTTGCATAACTCCAATGGCTGTTGAGTGATGGATAGAGCAATTATCATTATAAAATTAACATACCTTGACACACATGTCCACAGATGCCATGGAGTGCCTCATGAATTCACACATCATCTTTGCACATGTGTTGTGATTCTCCACAAGGATAGAGATGGTGGAAAACTGCCCAAGACTCCCTGGGACTACTCCTGCTCCTGTGGAATGAGAGAGGGAAGAATTATCACTGCCTTCTGAAGTGGCCAAAAACATCTTTGTCTTTTATGCAGTGATAAATAAACCACTGCAACTGCAGCAGAATGACACTGCTGGTAACTCACAGCTGTCCCAAGGTAAGCACTGCAGGACTGTGCCCCACGTTTGCATTGTCTCTGATTCTTACTATTTTCTACAGAGACAGTTCAATAAAACTGAACTTCATGGAAACTTTTAGTTATATGCATGTTGAAATACAGTAAGTTATATCCATGGTAAAATGTTACTATGAAAATGCATTTGATCAGCTTACAGTATTTCAGTTCCTCTGGTCTGACAATATGACTGAATCATTATGTGCAGCATAACTAAATATTAAAATTTGTTTGTCCAAAAATCATGAGCCTCCAAATTTGGTCTGAAATCATGTGATTTTGAAGCATTGAGGTTCTTTTGTCATGTCTACCTGTGGAACAGAAGCTGGGAGAGAGTAAGTACAGGTGCCTGGTCTGCCCAGCCACTGGGGTTTGTCCCCTCAGCAGCACTAGCTAATTCCTTTGGGGATTGAAGGCCTTCTAGTGTTGCCAAAAATTTTAACTACAATAAAAGCTGTGTTTCAGAGTAGCTTTTCAAAGGTTCTAAATAAACACTTATACTTCTCCAAAACCAGGGGAGACCAGATCCATAGGTCTGGTCCATAGCCTTTGTTACCATGATATACCTTTTCTCAATTCTGAAAGGACAGGACTTTGCTTTTACTTAGCATTTCAATATCTTGTCACCCATAACTCACCTCACTTTCTCATACACTACAAGTTTTCCATATCCAGCACAGTCTTTCTCTGGATCCTTTGCTAATGCTTTGAATTAATTTTTAAATTAGTTCCCCCCTGCCTCTTGTTTAAATTTTAGGTGAGGAAGGAGAGTTGATTGCAGCTAGTACTAAAGGCAAGAATAAAAACTTTGTGTGACCATTTGGAACTCTCACCCAATTATCATAATCATACTTTCTAATTTTTTTTAATAAAACTAAAAATCCATATCTAAACAAAAGCTTTATTCCTCTATCAGAAATGAAACTTTATTCATAGTTATTAACCATTACAGCAGACATACCCCTTATATAAATATCTATAAAGTAATGAGTCTTTCCTGGAATAAGATGCATATTAATTAGATCCTACAGCACTTGAGAGACTTTGGTTCAATTCCCACCAGTAAGGTCAGGAAATGCATCCACAGTAGTTAGCAGCTAGTTTCAAAATCTCAATGCACCGAGCATGATGGGGTCATTCAGTGGAGCAGATACCCCAAGGGAAGGGTAAAACAAGAGCCAGGGATTATTTCACAGCTCTGAACTGGTACACTGCGGGAGTGATGGACTTTCCTTTCAGAACAGAAAAGCTTACCAGCATACTGTCCTTGTGGCCCACTCTCATTATGAAGAATGTAGCATGTGAAGCAATTAATTGGATGATATGGGCTGGAAAAAGCTAAGGAAATTGTGTGCGCATGTGTGTGTATGTGGTGGGAGACACTAATACAGGAGGACAGCGCTACTGTACCCACACTGACCCTGCACAGTCACACACAGGACGAGACAAGCCCCAGTGCCGGGTAGAACGAGCTCCTGCATTTACTCCCACTACCTGTTCAACAGGTAGACGTGACCAAATAACCTCACACCCCTGGAAGCCTTCAAAGGGAATGTGGATGTGGCGCCTGGGGATGTGATTTAGCAGTGAACATGGTGGTGCCTGGGCTAATGGTTGGCATTGACCATCTCAGAGATCTTTTCCAACCTTAAAGATTCTATGGTCTCCATAAGACTTTGAAGCTCCAGTGGTGAGCAGGGTGAAATAATGCAAAAAGCCTTCTACCCACTTGAATTTTAAATTCAGAGGATGATTCACTATTATGGGAAGGTGCATTAAATACCTCATCTTTACCCATGAACTGCTAATGAACCAGGCTCTAAACACTAGAAACTTTGTCCAGAGTATGGATTTTACATGAGAACATGATCCTTTGAACACCTCCATGCTATCAAGAGAGGGGCTTTGGTTTTTTTTATATATATATTTCTGTTATTATATCAATTGTGACTAAGCAAACAGAGAAGAATATGCTCTTCAACCTTTGAATTTTGCTCTTTTCCCATTTTAAATTACAGCATATACATGGAGCAGAGGTAAAGTATTTTTATATTAGATTTTAGGAAGTTTAAAGAATCAGTAAGTTTTTTTCTATGGAAGACAAAATTTTCCTGAGGTACTCACGGATGCAAAGACTGGAAAGAAAAATGGCTTATCAGGCTGAAACTAAATTATTATTTATGTCAATAGGAAAAATTCTCTGGTAACTTCTCAGGACATAAGTAATTGTCATAAAAAAATATCCTAAGTGAATGAGCAGTCTTAATTCTTAATAGTACAAAAAATATGCTAGAAATTACAGAACTGGGGAGAGACCTTTCCTCGTGGGAAAGCTACTCCATTACACTCCTTACAGACGTGCTACACTTTCCTCTGAAGCATTTGGAGAGAGGATACCAGCCTACTGCTGGTATTTTGGTCTGCTCTGGCATGGCAGCTCCTCTGCTCTTAGATTGCAGGCTGCACTAGCAGAAATTCATCCATTATTTGAATGAATTCGGTGTTGCATATCTACACAATTCATTTATAGGCAAATGATTTATCAGAAATTTTAGAAAAAAAAATAACATTTGATCTTGGAGGCAGTAGATAAGTAATGGGTTTCTTAAATTGTAATCACAATCATGCAGATTATATTCTCCAGGACAAATCTACTCTCCAGTGGGTGTTTCCCCAAGTATGTATGGCACATACACATGGTGTATTACACCAGCTCTTCCATTACACTTACTGAAACTGACGAAAGGAAAAAGCAATCCACACTTCAAGGGGGAAGAGTATAACTAACACACAGCACTTTTTCCTTCATATGCATTAGGTTTCTTGCTGCTACAGTCCTAAAAACCTACATACCTCTGAGGCTGAGGGGTTATGGGGATCCAGGAAGTTTTCTCCTCAGTTTCAGTAATCAGCTTGAGGTGGAGTGTTGGGGCCCTGTAGGTCAAGAACTGCTTACATGGCTGGCACTGACAAGAAAGAGGGCTGTGGCTTTTACAGCCATGTGGTCCTCTTGAAGGACTAAGGAATTCTGGGAGCAGATGGGATCCTCTCAGTCAAATGGGGCAAAAAGAATCTCCACCAACAGGCAAAAGTTCATGGGACCTGATGGGATGTACAGGTTCCAAAGGATCCATCCTGGTAGCAGCAAGCCCACTCTATTCTCTTTGATAGATCACTGAGAGTTCCCGAGGACCTGAAGAAAACAAGTGTCATTCCTATCTTTGAGACAGGAGAATCCAGTGAAAAACAGCATACCCTCAACTTGATCCAAGTAAAGGTGAGGGAACAAGTAGTCCCAGAAACAAGTTGAATATAAGCAAAAAAATCATCCACTGCAGAAAAGGCGGCCACCAACACTACAGGCTGTTTTAGGAACATTGCCAGCAGGTTGAGCAATGTGATCTTGCACCCCTACTCACACCTGATGATAAATATCTGGGGTTGTTAGGTCCAGCCCTGGCCTTCCCTGTACAAGAAAGATGGATTTAGTGATTTAGTGAAGTCTTCATCCTGGGGGGTCTTATCAATGTGTATAAACACCTGGCTTGTGGGAGTGATTGAGAGAAAATGGAACCAAATGCTTTTCAGTGGAATTTGATGGAAGGACAAGAAACAAAAGACACCAAATGAAATACAGGAAGTTCCATCTAACCATAAGAACACATGACTTGGTCAAACCTGAATGAACTCAGCTGGTCAGAGCTAATTACACCAAGGGTGTAGGTCTGATCCCCATGTGGGCCATTCACTTGAGAGTTGTATGATCCTTCTGGATAAGACCATTCTGCGATTCTGTGAAATCTTGATATTAACAATGGAGGCTGAACACTTTTGGAGGTTGCCCACAGAGGCTGGGAAGCCATTATCTTTGGAAATATTCAAAACACAACTGGGCACAACTCCTGGCACCTTCTCTAGGTGACCCTGCCTGAACAGAAGGGAGGGCTAAGTGGTCTCCAGAGATCTACCAACCTCAGCCACTCTGGGATACTGTGAATTATAGTCCACCTGAAAGGTTCCTCCCCAGCAGTTACACAGAGCTTTCTCCTTCTTCAGTATATAAGTTATTTGCAGCACAGAAGCACAGAACCTTTTCCATACCTTTACCTCTATCACAGACATCCCACGTTATTTTAAATTAAATAAATCCCATGCTATTTGTTTTATTATCCCCTTTACTTGAGGATATTTTCTCTGCTACAGAGTCAAAAACGGAAGTTACTCCAGCTTGTGCTTATGCACAAGACTATAAGAGCTGTTGGTTACATTGAGTCTCAAGCTGTGAATCACAAGGAAGATTTTCAATGTCCAGCAGTTAAATGTGTTAACTGTGACATTTCTGAAGTTCTATTTTTATATATGCAACAGAAAAACAAATAAAACAAAACACTTCTTTATAACTGCTCTTTATGATAGTATTTGTTTAACTACAGCTTTGATGATACCACTACATGCTGCAGCAGTTTCTTAGAGTTTCCGTTTTATAAACTACATATATTAAGTTTTCAGAAGTAGACTTCTTTATCAGGATTTTTATTCCTAATGAGAAAATAATCTACAAGCAATATTCTTACGTCTCCCATAACCTCCTTGTTGTTAAAAGGTTTGTCTAAAATTTACTTCACAGAACAAAACACAATTCATATCTGGTTACTGTCCTAATGAAATCTATTTCCCCTCCTTACAGAGCTCTTCACTGAGATGCTAAAATTTAACTCACTTGAATTATAAATACTGTGTGAATTAATAGTCAGCATTGTTTGGAAGGTTTTTTAATTGGCCTACAGGGAGGCCTTCTGTATATATTAAACAGATCATGTGTCTGCCTTGCAACTAAACCACCTTTACATTTCCTTTGCACACATTAAACTCGAAGCTGTTTAATGTTTTCTTAGAAGTATTTGGGTTTATTGTTCACGCTAGGAAATGACCGCTACGTTAATCAGCGCAAACCAAGGTTACTGATTGGTCCTTAGTGATGTCATTCTAGACTCATAATAATGCCCCACAAATAAATAGGTTTGGCTGTCCTTCTTATTTTTATTTATAAATTCTGTTTCATAACAGCAGTAAGATGCTCCAGGCCATGCACTTCTTGGGGATTATTGCACTTGTCAGGTGTTTAAAATCACTCAGTCCTCTGCCTGTGCCTTATAATACCACTGGAGGTATATAATCAGCCAGAAATACACTGCCTGGAGTGTCTTAATGCTTTATTATGACATATCTAACTTTCAAAATAAATTATTTATTTGGATGCTTGGAAGTGTCATAATGATATCCAATCAGCAGCTGAGAAATAAATATGAAATCAGGAGAACACATCAGAAAGAGAAAGACAGAAGGCAGAAAAAAAATACCAACTCATCAGTCATCCTAGGCCAAAACAAGGTGCACCTACACCTATAGAAACAGAGATGTGTGTACAAAACCAGTGGATTTCTATTTGTGCATAGACCTGCATCTGGTGAGAATCACACAATATGTGCACTTATATGTCCCAATCTGATTCCTGACATAAACCATGGAGCAACTGCATCGAGTTAATATCACAAATTGAAAACATAAGTGGGCTAAACAGATGTTAATAACTAGACTTCCTATTAAATAAAAATTTAGAACATTCTGTACTTAGTCAGTTAAGTCATTCCATATTTAAGAACCAGCTTCTGTGTTTCATGGAAAGGCAGCCTAGTTACATCAGTTGACATTACAAATTGCATATCACATCATTATCATTACAATCACTAAACTACACACATTATTCAAAACAGAAGGTTAAAACAAAAACAGAATAAAACAATGTCATTTTCTAAAAAAAAAGTCAACCCTCAAACCCAAACAAACTAACAAATCAATTGTACAACAACTAGAGAAATTTAATACTCTGGGGTCTAAATTTTTAAATTAAATTCCAATTTGTAAATTATTATGTGGAAATAAGGAACTCTTCTTAGGCAATTGTGCTAAATAACAGTGCAAACCCTGCAGGGGACCAAATTATCTTTCAGTGAGGGAATATGAAAAGTTTTTTGGAAAAGCGCCAGTTTTAGGTAGGGGGTGTTTAAAGCCTTGGGAGTTACTGTAGCAATAGAAAAGATTAATAATTTGCACATGTGAGACTCCTGGCAAGCAGGACGCAGCTGTAAAGAATTAACCCCTCCTGAGAGACATAAAAACATGGAGCAGCTGAGAAGAAAAGGGTGAGGGGAGAATGCAAAAGTATGCAGAGTACAGATGTCCTAGAAGAGAAAAATATGTAAAGTAGGGTTGAACAATGTACTGAGACTTTATTATTATTTGGGAGGGAAAAGGAATCGTCTCAGCAAACTGTAGCTATATGGGAAAAAAATGAAATACCAGAAGAAGACAAAACTAATTCTCTTATTACTGACTGCAAATGCAAATAATCCAAATAAAAATCTGAAAGCCTCCAAGTCCTTATTGAAGGGATACTCTCAAAGTGATCTGGCCTAAAGCTAGACCAAACCGGCTTTGTTTTGGTGTTCATGCATGCCTGCCTCTGCTCTGCGTGCTGACTCCATCATTCTTGTGTGCGGGCAGGGCGCTGAAATACAGAAGATGCTGAAGTGATTGGAGGGCAGGCCCTCACACACACAGGCATTGAGCAAGCAAAGCAGATCTGAGGGTGAAGCATTGTGTGATTGTGGGTCTGTAGCTGCAGAAATCCAGCTCCCAATATTTGTTTTTCCTGGCTGCCTACCAGAATAATTTCTCTTGTGAGGGTCCAATTTTGCAGCTGCTCAGCATGGCAGAACCGCCCCCCTCCCCCAGCCAAATTCAATAGGGCGGTGCATGGGCAGCAGCATGGGTGCACTCGAGCTCAGATGATAACTCTTTCAGAGTCTGGTAAAAGGCCAAAGCAATCTAATTTTTAGGTTCTATTAGAAATCTGAGACTATTGCCCTTCAAAAGGAGAAATTAGGTGAAATACGTAATCCTGCTGATTTCTGTTGCTAAGTATTTTTTAATTTTCTCTTTGGAAAAGCAAACTGGTCAAGAGAATGTTGGAAGTGATCATTAACTGAGAGAAACAATGGGGATGTTTATTCAAATTAAGTCACAGAAAGCAGCATCCTTTTTGAAAGAAAAGAAACTAAAGAAATGGTCTTGAAAGGAATATGTCTTTAAATGTTACATGGCTTATCTAGAATCCAGACAATGGACTTATTTTCTTTTTTCCCCCCCATTTCATAAGGATATACATAAAGAATTACTTAGGTTTATTGCATTTAGATTTAAAATCAAGGCCCAAATTTCAATATGAGCTGAAGCAGATTCTACTTTAAAAAAAGGAAACTAGAAAGAATACACTTTTAACATAGTAACTGTTTCAGCACAGTACTTTTCAAGTAAGTATGTTCAAAGGGCTCTTTGGAGGCTTCAGGAGACACAGAACCAATAGGTTAAGGAGATGAATATACCTCCTTGCTTCCCATACTTTTCTTCAACAAATAAAGTATATTACAGCTGCTCAAGTGTTTACTGGTCCCTTAGATTTCACGACTGTCGTCTCCCTCTTCTCCTCCCACAACTCTGATCGTGTTAGCTAGGCACTAGGGAATGGTGAAGCACACAGCTACAGGTAGTGCTTTGGAAGTGGTGTAAAGCAGGCATGGAACTGCAGTGTGGTGCATCCATATATAGTGAATTTTAACCTGCTCCTCTAAATAATCTGTTTTTCCTCAGATGTTCTAGTTTATGGGGTTACCTTTCACTCACACCAATTAGGTGGGGACCAGCTCACACCAACACTTCTCTACTGAAGCTACAATGAGGTCTGGAAGATTGCTTTTATGTATTACATCTTTCATATGATCTTTTATGCCCATGTATTTAGCAATGCATGTAAAACTTTGTCTTACTCCCTGCACCTTGCCTTTCTCTGGTAGAAGCACATTTGACCTACACTGCTTCTTCTCATGAAAAAGGACGTTGCAGATATCCTAATTCCTCACATCACTTATTTCTTTCCTCCCCAGTAACTTCTCCTTCTCTAGCACAGAAAGCCAAAAAACTTGATGGGCTTGCCTTCACCTTTGTTAAGGCTCAGTTTATCACAAATCCACCTCCAATATACCAATCCCTCTTTAAGTGGCAACTTCTGTCATAGATCCCAGTACGGACTAAGTTATTGGGGCTGCTATAGACGATATCTTTGCAATGTAGATGGAGAAAATTTCAAGCTGACTCTATTTTAACTGGAGAAATACTTCTGTATTTCTGTGACAGAATACACATACAGCTGAACTGTATGCTCATTTTTGCATTGTACCCACCCTTGCTATGAGACTATATTAGGCTCTAAACACCTGTCCACAAATTATCCTAAATAATGAAAATGTTTTTGGTTCATTTACCTTAAATTCAGCAATCACCCAGGATACTTCCATCAGCTTCTCTCTGCAGGATAACAAAGAATCATATACAGACTTTGAAATGGAATCATTTGTTCAACTATGTAAGTCAGTATCATTGTCCCACCACCTCTATAAACTACAACCCAGACTTATTCCACAAAAAAAAATCCAACTCAGATCTTAGTTTTACTGTACATCTATTTAAAACATGGTGAGTGTTTTTATATCTTTTGAGTTGACTACAGATTTATCAACCAAAACATACAGTGTATCCTCTAAAATACACACATACATACATGTCAGCAAAACTGGGACTCAGACATTTCTACAAGTAAAATTGGTGCTTTATTGTAAGCCCCTACTTAAACTTCTTAATTCATCGGGCTTCTACCAAATGAGCTTAAGTTTCTCAAGCCTGCTAACATTTTAGACCCATATTTTAGAAAGTTTCAGCTGAAATTATTTGTTTTCTGGGGAGAGGTATCTTTCTTTGAATAAATTTCCCAAATATCACATTTGAACCTAAGTTATTTAAACAAATAAATGCCAACCAAATTCTTCATTTAGTAAATATATAAATAAAATTCACAACTTAGCAACAGCAGAGACAACAACGGTTTAGTTAACTCAGCAAGCTGGCATATCTTTCCAACCCCCAACAATCATTCAAAGGCTTCCTAAATCAAAAATCCCACAAATATTTCTAACAACTTGTGAGATTTTTTTTTTTTCTTCTATGAATTCAAGTAATTTTCTTTAAATCCCTTGCATTTTTTGGCCTCTGTACATTCCATAGCAGTGAGTTGTGATAACATGCCTTAAAAAAGGTAATCCTCTGTTCTTCTCTTGCTTTACCTCTGTGCCCAAACTATTTCCCTGTGTGCATCCTTATTCCTGCACTGTGAACAAACCCGAGTTTCTGCCTCTTCCCAGACTTATAAATAGCAGCTGCTATATATGTGTGTGTCTATCTGTATACAAACTGTGTATCTCCCATTAGCATTTCAGCATCCAGGGCACCATTGCAGGTACAAAGCTCCGTCCATTCCCACCAAAATCTCTTCAAAATGTGAATGCCGTGCATACTTCAGACCGATGGAGAAAAAAGGCAATTCAGATAACCATGAATTTCCAATAGTTTGTGCCAAAAGATACAATGATAGGATGGCCACCATGACTGTGGGGGGGGGAGGGAAATGTGACCTTTTTCTGCTCAGCATTCTGCAAACCATTCAGATCTTGTAAAATGTTACATCAAAACACTACAAAGAGATATGTGTTTAGGAATACTTTCTTCCAGATATTGGACTGCAACACTCCAAAATCTGTGTGCATGCTTATGCCAAAAGATTGATGTGATTTTTACAGCAATATTATCCATTTTCAGACTTGGAACACAAAACACAAAAACATATTTCATTATCAAAATGTCTAACAGAAAACTGCAAATTAAGTATCTTTAAAAGTGCTCAGTCAGGTAGTACAAAGGTGCTATGCTTGCAAAGGTTTCCACATAGACATTTTAATTGCATTAAATTGTGACTGAGAAATGAGGCTGGTCCTGCAGTGCATATATTATGTAAATATAAACCATTTAAATATAAAATTATAAAAAATAATGGAAATAAAGCAAATTTTTATTTTGCACCTAGGAGTGGTTCCTTTTTCAACTATGTAATAAAAGATTCATTTAAAAAATTTAAAAATAACAAAACCACTTTGGAAACAAGTAAAAAAAGTGTAAGGAACAATTTAACACCCTCTGGAAGAAGAAACCAGGCCATACACTAAAGATAAGTAAGTGAAGAGATACTGTCTTAGCAAAGATGAAAATAAGCATATGCTGAAATATTTCCTGGAACAGGGTCTGGAGGCCCTAACACATCTCTGCTTGCAATTCTGATATTTTTAAAGTCATTTCTGAATAAAATCTGCCTTGATATCTCAAGAAAAAAGGAAAGAAAAAAAAAAGAAGCAAATGTCAGTTACTGTGAGTACAAAAAAGGAATTAATAGCAATACACTCAGAGTGTAATTTAATGGACAATAATTAGTTTCTATTGATATGCATTTTTTAATAAAAGCTGTAGTAGTTGTTTGTTGAAAGAGAAATATTTTATGCTTTGTATCTGAAATCCATTTCCTGCCAATGCATTTTCTCTCTGTAATATTGCAGGAGATGTTCTGTGAAACACCTTCTCTCTTTAAACCTTGATAAAATTCTTGACTATGTCAAATGTAATAAGTTTTAGACAAATGACTGTCATCTCCTTGAGCTGGAGAGTTTGAAGAGAGCAGAGCAAGTGTGTTTATTTGCATTAAACACATGCATCAGTGTTGTGTGTGTGAGGAGCTCTGGTACAGCTATTTTACAGCCAGTGTGAAGAGATTTTTTTCTATGTCATGCTAAAAGACTGTAAACCTTGGTGATGTCTGTCTTATGCAATTTAACTCATTCTAATTGTTCTACAAAGAGTTCTTTTGACTTAGTAACTTCTTCAAGCCACTCTTTTCAAAAGACATATGGAAAACCCCACTCTCATGATTATTAATAATGTAGCTACTATGAGAAACTCTCAGAGTAGCAAGGAAAAAAAGCCCATAGAGACAGAACTTAATTTTATAGTGGTTGGTAGTGCTTAGTTTCATTTTCTTAAATGTTCCAGCCATTGAATAAAGAAATAATTTGAAAAGGAAATAGCATCTACAGTATTTGAACTTGCCTTTAGCATAAAATGTTTTAATGTTTTGAGTCTATCTTTGACAACTGAAACAGACTTTACTGAATACTGGTAAGAGTTCACTTTGTAATAGAAAAGTAGTCACTCCCTGTGATCACTGTGTCTTTTTAGTATGCAGCCCAGAGGATTCAGAAAAAGATTACATTTACAATAATTAACATATATGTAAATGGAGATCATGGCTATGAATGATAAATTTTCATAGCAATTTAAACCTTGTTCAAATTAATCAACCATACAGACACTTGATTAATGAAAGGCAGCGTCACTTTAAAATGCAACATGTTAATACATATTACTGTTATCGCTGATCAAAGAATCTTTAAACATAAACCAATTAAAACAAAGTTCAATCTACATTTTTTACTGGTTTAATTCCTACAGAATTATAAGAGTATTATAAAAATTTACGTATTTTATTCTCCTTCATATCTATTTACTAAATTGACTGTAGTACAGAATCACACAAGTAATTCTGCTACTTCATTAATATGATTGGATGTGAAAACTACCAGATTAGTTTTTCAATCTAAGCATATACATAATGGCTGATTGCAAAGTGGGCAAAATGCATCCAATTTCATTCTTCATTTGTAAAACCAGTAACTTGCATCTCATCTCTCCTATTCTCAATTCAATCGTCAACAGACCAGTCACGCAGGAGCTTTGAGTGGCTGATAGCAAAGGAGCTGTTTGGGAAGACTGCCTTTGTGGCACCTTCCCAACATCACCCATTTTCTAGGAACAAGCAAGGCTAGAGAGCTTCATGGCAATGGTAGATTTTTGCAGAGGTCACCCAAGCATCTAAACAAGTTTTGCTAATTTCAATTCTTGTCTTACATAATGATGTGTACCTTGTCATGCAACTCTGCTTCATTTCACTGGAAAATTTTATGTGTATTTTTTCACAAATATATTTAGATAGTTGCAACTTCTTTATTGCTACTAATGAAAAGGCTCACTAACTTCTAAGGTGTACAATGTTGCTCCCTTTAGCTCATGATCAGGGAAACCCAGTAAAAATATATAGCACGTTTTGAATTGTTGCCTTAATGAAGACTTACTGTGGTCATGAGAAGAGAATATATGTCAGGAGGAGAGTTAAAATGATTACCTGACCTCTTTTATTCAAAATATGTGTTTAACACATATTACATACCAGAATTTGTTTGACCAAATACTGAGCTTTACTCTAAGTGGTAGTATCAGTACAAGAGACAGTAAAATCAAAGTAAAAATATGACTTTTACATAAGAAATAGAGATGACATAGAGTTGAATTTGAAAACATATCCAGTGGGGCATATATATAAAGTATCCTTGTCTTTATGGGAGCTCCCACACATGTGAGCACTACTCAGATTTCAATATTAGGAATCAAAAATGCAACAAAATCAGTTCACTAACCACAGGGAGTATAATAATTGACCTGTTCCCACCCCCTGTGGTAAAATGAGCTTCTGGTGCTAAATACAGTCCTCGGGAGAAGAAATACCTGTTAATGTTTTCCAGACACAACAATATGATAATAAAATAGTGCATTCCTGCAGACAAGCTTGAAGAGATGCAGCCCACATGAGCCCATAGTAATATGCAGTGTGGAGAGTCCCAAAGGAGTTACATTTCTCTTACACATGTACATTTTGCCAGAAATCTGCCAAAAATTCCATGAGTCTGTGGGAGCGCTTCAAACCACTTGGTGGACTTCTAACCCCTCTCACTAATCTTATGTAGCCATTTGATTTGGAAAGGAGCACTTGGCTAGCAACTGGGTTGGGTTATCTTACACTTGGGGTTTAGGTCAAATATCTATGTTCTTGGAACCTACAACCTGATTTTGTATAAACTTTTCCCCCCTCACAAGTGCCAATAGAGGCTGATGAAGGAGAAATTGTTTGTTTGTTTGGGGGCATTGGGACAAGAAGCCGAATTTTTGTTTTATTCACAGCACAAAGTATGCTCAGCTTTTAAGGAAGTGTGTATTTGTTGGCTTGTAATTTTCAAGCATGTGTGTTAGCAGGAAGCAGAAGTGGAGACACAGCCATAGTTAACAAAGAGGGATCCATCAACTTGAATTTTTTCTTTTCTACCAGATTGCAATTTGCTCACTAATTGGGAAGTGGTAGTTCTTGGCAGCTGGAAAACAGAGCTACAACCTGGCATCAATCTTCTTTTGATGGAAGTCAGTGGTGGCTATGGGCTATTTTGACACTTGACTACCTGTCACCCAACATTGGTATCCAGCCTTACTAACCCCTGCCATAGCTGCAACTACTTCCAGTCAAGGAGATTTTGAAGCAGAAATATTGACAAGTCATACAAGACCGGCCTAAGCCATGAAATGATGGCATTGACAACATCCTGTTTGAGTGCTAGAAACATACATTTTTAATATCTCCTTAAGAGTGAAATATAAGCTCCAGAAATTGTTTTCGACAAATTTGGGAATATGTGTTGATATCTCAGGATCAATTTTTAGTGGGTATAGAAAGGTAAGGTCATTGGTCAAGCAGATAGATTTCCCCTGTACACGTACTTTTGAAAGACAGCAGGAGATTTCTCAACCCTGTTTTATCATTCCTTTTCTTAAGCTGAGGAAGAAATTTGAAACTCAGCTCTTACCACTGCATTTTTATACCCAAATACCAAAAAATTGGACATGTATTTTCCCAGCTGGCTTCTTATCGCATTAGACAATGCTGTGCTACCGTGTTCAATTGAATACTGATAGTTTTTACTGCATTTATATTTGCCAGTTTTGTGAACATTTGGTGATGTTACTCTCCAGGTGTTGAGTTCTGCTACATGAAGACCCAAATTCAGTATCTCTCTATTAAAGTTCAATCTTTACAATAAACTTTAAAGGATGTTTTCATTAGATTTCAGGGGGAATCACATGAGTAAAGAGAGATACAAATTTAATAGACATAAGCCTTGTTTCTCACAAGATGAAACTGTAAATACACTGGTTGCTAACTGGATTCTGCCAGAAGGAAAACACATTCTGCTTTCAAAACATCTACATAAGGAAAAACCAGCTATACAAGCTACCTAGCTTGGGGACATCACTTGCTGTGCAAAACAGGTCCCTCTCATTCAGGTTTTCTCCAGCTTTGCTTGAATTTATTTTATCCTCCAAAAGGGCTAAGATTGAGGCTGAAAGAGAGTTATACAATGTGAGTATTATTAATTTTGAGTGCTGAATGAAACACATACTCAAAGTCCTGTGTTACATCACGGCCCCCGAACTCTTAAAAAAAAGTGTTCTAAGGGCATAAAAATAAACCCACTCATTCTCTGCGAAAAACAGTGCAAGCCATTAAAGTAACCAGTGAATGTCACCCACAGAAAAAGGTACCCTGGCATGCCAACTTGAGTGCACAGGTCCAGCTATGGGAGCTGGCTCTTCACCTCAGCCTTCTGGAGAGGGTTCTCCACCTTGGTGGTCAGTGTGTTAGCAAGGAATTCTCCCACCCTCCACAAAGCTGGCTCCGGGAGCGGGTGGTGTTTGCATGAGGGACACTTCCCTCATCAATCTGTAATCTCCCTTGCAAGAAGTTTGGAATCAAACATAAAACCAACAGACATTATTCTGCCTGCAGCAGGAATGTAGAGATCAAACAGATTTGTTGAAATGTATTTAAGAATTGTGGTAAGATATTTTAGAACATTGTAGCACACATGTGTTAGCACAAACCCAGCCAATTAGGGTAAAACATTCTGGATGTTTTATTCCTGTTAACCCAAACATCAACAAGAAATCTCTTCTAGGTTACTGCTAAGATGTCAATGTTCTAGATTTCCATTTTCAGTGCTGAATGAAAAAAATTAATTTTGTCTAAAAATTTAGATTACAGAATAACTCTGACTAATGTAGATTAAAATTGGGAAAATTTCAGTTGAAAATATTATAAAAATTTGTTTTCTATAAAATATGTTAGTGGGAAATTCATATAAATCTGTCTCTTTTTTTCTGACTTTGTAAAATAAAAACAGTAATCTAAATGTTAAAGTCGTAAACTGTGGTTTTTATATTTAAGATAAAAACCTTGAATTTAGTAAAAGTTAAATTCATCTAGATATGAAGATTCCAATTAATTTTTCTGAATATTATTCATAAGTGAAAGTATCTCTTGGAGCCCTTGCAATCCTAGACAAATTTTCCTGTCCCAAAACTTTCCCAAGAGCCACGCATTCAAATCTATCCTTTCTTTTATTGACCCACAGAATTGCTGTGATAACTTTATTCATTTAAGATCCTGATGTATTTGCCAGTGGTTGTGTATTTATGACTATAACGTTGGAAGCAGAACAGCAGCATGTGTATCAGCCTCCCTACCCCTGGCACCTGGGGAGGACTGCAGGGTTTTCCCCAGGCTCTCCCTGCAGCCCCAGCCAAGGCAGGGGCGCCCAAGGACCGTGGGACCAGTGAAGCTGAGGCCAGAAATGGTGTTACTGACAAGTGGCAGTAGAAAAAAATCTTCCAGGTTTGTTAGCTAGGGTATTTTACAAAGGAGGCTGACCCAGAAGTAAGGACAGCAATGAGCTCCTTAGGAGTGCCACGACAGGGGGAGCAAGGGGAGTTCTGTACAGCAGATAGGGAGCCAGAGAGAGGTACACATTCACAACACAATCATATTAGTTTAGGATCAGGATTAAGTTTTTGATTCCAACAGAAAGGTTGGGAGATTATTAAAAATGCTGTTTAATTGCTGTGACTACCCTCTCTGTTAGTGTTAAACCTCTTGTTTCTCATTCATTATGGAACAAAAGACCAAGCATTTAAAATACTCCTTTGTCACCAAGACCTGTAAGATAAACTGCTGCCCTACTCCTTTCCTATTAGGGCAAAAGAAAATAAAATATTGTCATCCAATTATACTGGAAATATGATCTTTTTGAAATCATACGAGCTATGATTTGGGAGCATCTATGCTCAATATTCTGTTTTCTTTGCCAGAATATATTTTTTTTTAAAGTCTGCACCATCAGGAAGTGTAAAATCCATGGTTCCCATGTGCCAGCCTTTCACCAGTTTCTCCCTACGCTTGCACCCATATGCCTGAGGAAGAGGCTGGGATTTCTGGTATCATGTTACCCCAGCCTCCACCAAGAGGCTCTTACTGTTCCTAGTGGAACTGCAAAGTGTCAGAAACTGCAAAAAGAGGTCGTTTGTTATTTTTTGTTTGTTTGTTTGTTTTGAGGAAGAAAGGGAAAAAACCTAACAAAAACCCACCACAAAACTTACTCCAGGCAAATCTTTAGTTATTCTTACAATGTATAACAGGCCCCAGTCTGAACTCATATCTCAATAGATTACAATCCACATCATCTCAACATTTGGCAAAAGTGCCAGTTCCTCAGAGCTACAAAGAACAATATATAAACTTAAGTCCATACTCACCTCAATCAGTCTGTGTCTGCGCATTCTGTGGGGGATTTAGAGGATGCACAGGTCATTGTATCAGAGAATTGAAGAGACATATTACAGTACATTATGCTGGGCTTCACCTGGACTGGACACACATGAAAGAGAATTCAGCTGCCACAGCTCCCTTTGTATCTCCGTTTTTCAAATTCTGAAAACAAGCTGAAAAGGAGAAAAGGAACTCAACTTTTTTAAACCCACAAAAACTACTGAATAAAGATATAATCACAGGTTTGAATGAAGGTAAACAATGTTATCATCAAATTACAGGCAGTTTTAAACTAAATAT
>NC_031776.1:20261840-20264340 GCF_001522545.3 Parus major | reverse complement strand
TTTGGACATGGAAGGGAATATTTATAAGCAGACTCATCCTTTAAAGGTTCTAGAAAGATGTCATGGAAATTACCATTTTTTTACCATCTGATAACTTGGAGGTGCTGGCACAAAAGAGAGTCCAGTATTTAAAGCTCATATGAATGAATCCATGCATTCATAAATTTTCTTGTGTATATCCAAAATACTAACAAAAATAACATGCACAGTATAACAAAGAATAGGCCCTACACCCCTGTAGATTAAATACAGACTAAATTCAATTTCCAATTACATAGAATGACAACTGAGGTAACTTTTATGACTGTGCATTATAGTGATTAAAGTTCACACCTACATGGAAATTCAGGACATGTAGATATAAGAAATACTTGAGTACAGAGGTAGAGCTTCCTTTATTCTAAACAAAACTATTCATTCTTTGGAAACTACCTCTCCTCTGCTCCCTGCCTTGCCAAATACCTCAAGAGTTTTTGCTTTAGAAGGAAAGTGGCACAATAAATTATAGCACAGCCACATCCCATAACAGACTTCTTCACTCCTATATGTGGTGAAGGAAGGACATAAGCTTTCCCAGAATTTCACCACAATTTCAGCAGCTATTAGATTTTAGGATGGCAGTACATGCATAGATGTAGTGAGTGGCCTGGTGGATCTCTACTGAGAGACACCAAGACAGCACTTACCAATGTGTATGAATAAGCATCCTAATTAATACTGCTGCAGTGGGTGCAGTGCTTTGAAGTAGGAATGAAAAGCTTATCTTTTATTTTCATGTCCTCTCTTTTAGCAAACATATTTCAATATAGCTTTAATTCACAGACATAACAATAAAATTAAAGGTTTTAGGCTCTGCAAGAAAACAGTAATTGCAAAATACTTCTACTATTATGACTTAAAATTTTAAAAATATAATACTAAAATATCATTAGACTATGCTTGTACCATGATATGGGCTTCATAATATGATGAAACTGAAATACTACTAAAAGCTTGAGGGACTTTCATCTGTCCTAGCCCACGCTCACAGACCTCTGCTCGTAGCTGGGTTATTCAGGCAGAGGTGGAATCAACGTCCCCGGCAGACACAGCTCATCCAAGAGAAGTCACAACTGTAAATGCAAACACATTGGAAAAGCTGCCTTAAGCAGTAAAGCTGGCTCTGTGTATGTACCCCACGAGTGGGGAAAGCTGTTGATACAGCTGCATCCACTCTTCTGTGCTCTTTGCCGGCAGAGTGTGTTACTTTGCTGTCCCAGTCAACAGCTTAATGTGGCTCCAGCCCCTGAACAGCATTTCCTTCATTCCCCAGGCAGTTCTTTTCCAAGTGTTTCCACACTCTGGATCATGCTTCATCTCTTGTTGAAGCAATTCACTTTAAGCCACTAATATTCTGTAGGAATGTTTGATTTTCTGTTCTAAAAGAGCAGGAGCTGAGCAGGAAAAGGCAGAGCACTACCAATACTGACTTCTCTAAGACACGAACAAAATGATGCAGATCTAATACAGAAAGCAGATTTTCGGCAAGATTTATGAATAACACTTTCTGCATTTATACCAATTTCTTTTCTATTTGTTCCAACAATTTCTTTCCAATTACAGTGGGAACTACTTTATTTTATTAAAGATCGCTTTTACTGGAGTTTGAAACAACTCCTGAATTCCTAGAATCCATCTCTATATTCCAGCTAAAGTTTTACTTTTTTGAACCTCAGGACAAACACATCCACAAATAACCACTGAGCACAGCACCAGGTACGACACGAGCCAGCTGGGAGACCAGGCTCAGGAAAAGCCATCACAGGAAAAGCAGTTTCTGCATTTCACATGTCAGAGACCCCCCCTTCCCCAGCAGTAGCACCCCCCCCCACCCCAAGCAGCACCACTGTCAATTAAACGCTTATGATACTGCACGATACTGTTATCCTGTGTTTGAAAATACCCACGGTAATTAAACCCCGTGTGTGTTCTGTTTGGAATGATAACGCACGATCTGGGGCAGCCATCTGAAAGAGACCTGGAATTTATTTCAGTTTGGTCCTTCAGATACCTTAGACACACAAAAATGCTTGAGCAGCACTTTTCAAGGTACAATGTAAACCAGCTTTGCCAGAGAGAATGTCACTTGAAATGGTAGATATATCGATGGAATCGCAGAATCTGCTTAACAAACAATATGTGAATTCAGGTTTTTCTTATCTGCTTTATATTTATTTTTTTTAAAAAAATGTAAGGTAATGTTATCAAATTCAACAAAATAACAGCAGAGATAAGATATCACTAAATGGTTAAACCTCATTTCCTTGCCTTGTGACTGTTTAAAAGCAATATTGCTGTGCAACTAATTTTATGTGAGGAATAGTTGCTCCTGCGTTCCCAATAAAACCCTGCCTGCATTTTATGTGCATTCCTCGGTGCTGGGCACAGGCTGCCTGCCTGGCTCGGGGCCCTGGTGTCCCCAGCAGAGCCAGCAGGGCTTTGCTCCAGCCCTGGCTGTCGG